>NW_026604508.1:0-227704 GCF_024763615.1 Phlebotomus papatasi
TTGGGAGTTTTTTTTTAATTTTTTAAAAATGCCAAAATCTGCTCTAGAAGCCGCGATTCTTAAAATTTCTCAATGAAATTCACATTAGAATACTTCAAATAATTCTACCAATCAATTAATATCATTAGTTGAATTTTTTTCTTGGAAAAATTCCCACCAAAAATCATCATGATCCCACCCTTGGGATTTTTTTTTTAATTTTTTTAAAATGCCAAAATCTGCTCTAAAAACCGCAATTCTTAAAATTTCTCAATGAAAATTACATTAGAATACTTCAAATAATTCTACCAATCAACTAATATCATTAGTTGAATTTTTTTCTTGGAAAAATTCTCACAAAAATCATCATGATCCCACCCTTAGGATTTTTTTTTTATTTTTTTAAAAATGCCAAAATCTGCTCTAAAAACCGCAATTCTTAAAATTTCTCAATGAAAATCACATTAGAATACTTCAAATAATTCTATCAATCAATTAATATCATTAGTTGAATTATTTTCTTGGAAAAATTCCCACAAAAATCATCATGATCCCACCCTTGGGAGTTTTTTTTTAATTTTTTAAAAATGCCAAAATCTGCTCTAGAAACCGCAATTCTTAAAATTTCTCAATGAAAATCACATTAGAATACTTCAAATAATTCTACCAATCAATTAATATCATTAGTTGAATTTTTTTCTTGGAAAAATTCCCACAAAAATCATCATGATCCCACCCTTGGGAGTTTTTTTTTAATTTTTTAAAAATGCCAAAATCTGCTCTAGAAGCCGCGATTCTTAAAATTTCTCAATGAAATTCACATTAGAATACTTCAAATAATTCTACCAATCAATTAATATCATTAGTTGAATTTTTTTCTTGGAAAAATTCCCACAAAAATCATCATGATCCCACCCTTGGGAGTTTTTTTTTAATTTTTTAAAAATGCCAAAATCTGCTCTAGAAGCCGCGATTCTTAAAATTTCTCAATGAAATTCACATTAGAATACTTCAAATAATTCTACCAATCAATTAATATCATTAGTTGAATTTTTTTCTTGGAAAAATTCCCACCAAAAATCATCATGATCCCACCCTTGGGAGTTTTTTTTTAATTTTTTAAAAATGCCAAAATCTGCTCTAGAAGCCGCGATTCTTAAAATTTCTCAATGAAAATCACATTAGAATACTTCAAATAATTCTACCAATCAATTAATATCATTAGTTGAATTTTTTTCTTGGAAAAATTCCCACAAAAATCATCATGATCCCACCCTTGGGAGTTTTTTTTTAATTTTTTAAAAATGCCAAAATCTGCTCTAGAAGCCGCGATTCTTAAAATTTCTCAATGAAATTCACATTAGAATACTTCAAATAATTCTACCAATCAATTAATATCATTAGTTGAATTTTTTTCTTGGAAAAATTCCCACCAAAAATCATCATGATCCCACCCTTGGGAGTTTTTTTTTAATTTTTTAAAAATGCCAAAATCTGCTCTAGAAGCCGCGATTCTTAAAATTTCTCAATGAAAATCACATTAGAATACTTCAAATAATTCTACCAATCAATTAATATCATTAGTTGAATTATTTTCTTGGAAAAATTCCCACAAAAATCATCATGATCCCACCCTTAGGATTTTTTTTTTATTTTTTTAAAAATGCCAAAATCTGCTCTAAAAACCGCAATTCTTAAAATTTCTCAATGAAAATCACATTAGAATACTTCAAATAATTCTATCAATCAATTAATATCATTAGTTGAATTATTTTCTTGGAAAAATTCCCACAAAAATCATCATGATCCCACCCTTGGGAGTTTTTTTTTAATTTTTTAAAAATGCCAAAATCTGCTCTAGAAGCCGCGATTCTTAAAATTTCTCAATGAAATTCACATTAGAATACTTCAAATAATTCTACCAATCAATTAATATCATTAGTTGAATTTTTTTCTTGGAAAAATTCCCACCAAAAATCATCATGATCCCACCCTTGGGATTTTTTTTTTAATTTTTTTAAAATGCCAAAATCTGCTCTAAAAACCGCAATTCTTAAAATTTCTCAATGAAAATTACATTAGAATACTTCAAATAATTCTACCAATCAACTAATATCATTAGTTGAATTTTTTTCTTGGAAAAATTCTCACAAAAATCATCATGATCCCACCCTTAGGATTTTTTTTTTTATTTTTTTAAAAATGCCAAAATCTGCTCTAAAAACCGCAATTCTTAAAATTTCTCAATGAAAATCACATTAGAATACTTCAAATAATTCTATCAATCAATTAATATCATTAGTTGAATTATTTTCTTGGAAAAATTCCCACAAAAATCATCATGATCCCACCCTTGGGAGTTTTTTTTTTAATTTTTTAAAAATGCCAAAATCTGCTCTAGAAACCGCAATTCTTAAAATTTCTCAATGAAAATCACATTAGAATACTTCAAATAATTCTACCAATCAATTAATATCATTAGTTGAATTTTTTTCTTGGAAAAATTCCCACCAAAAATCATCATGATCCCACCCTTGGGAGTTTTTTTTTAATTTTTTAAAAATGCCAAAATCTGCTCTAGAAACCGCAATTCTTAAAATTTCTCAATGAAAATCACATTAGAATACTTCAAATAATTCTATCAATCAATTAATATCATTAGTTGAATTTTTTTCTTGGAAAAATTCCCACCAAAAATCATCATGATCCCACCCTTGGGAGTTTTTTTTAATTTTTAAAAAATGCCAAAATCTGCTATAGAAGCCGCGATTCTTAAAATTTCTCAATGAAAATCGCATTAGAATACTTCAAATAATTCTACCAATCAATTAATATCATTAGTTGAATTTTTTTCTTGGAAAAATTCCCACCAAAAATCATCATGATCCCACCCTTGGGAGTTTTTTATTTTTTTAAAAATGCCAAAATCTGCTCTAAAAACCGCAATTCTTAAAATTTCTCAATGAAAATCACATTAGAATACTTCAAATAATTCTACTAATCAACTAATATCATTAGTTGAATTTTTTTCTTGGAAAAATTCTCACAAAAATCATCATGATCCCACCCTTAGGATTTTTTTTTTTATTTTTTTAAAAATGCCAAAATCTGCTCTAAAAACCGCAATTCTTAAAATTTCTCAATGAAAATCACATTAGAATACTTCAAATAATTCTATCAATCAATTAATATCATTAGTTGAATTATTTTCTTGGAAAAATTCCCACAAAAATCATCATGATCCCACCCTTGGGAGTTTTTTTTTTAATTTTTTAAAAATGCCAAAATCTGCTCTAGAAACCGCAATTCTTAAAATTTCTCAATGAAAATCACATTAGAATACTTCAAATAATTCTACCAATCAATTAATATCATTAGTTGAATTTTTTTCTTGGAAAAATTCCCACCAAAAATCATCATGATCCCACCCTTGGGAGTTTTTTTTTAATTTTTTAAAAATGCCAAAATCTGCTCTAGAAGCCGCGATTCTTAAAATTTCTCAATGAAAATCACATTAGAATACTTCAAATAATTCTATCAATCAATTAATATCATTAGTTGAATTTTTTTCTTGGAAAAATTCCCACAAAAATCATCATGATCCCACCCTTAGGATTATTTTTTTATTTTTTTAAAAATGCCAAAATCTGCTCTAAAAACCGCAATTCTTAAAATTTCTCAATGAAAATCACATTAGAATACTTCAAATAATTCTATCAATCAATTAATATCATTAGTTGAATTATTTTCTTGGAAAAATTCCCACAAAAATCATCATGATCCCACCCTTGGGAGTTTTTTTTTAATTTTTTAAAAATGCCAAAATCTGCTCTAGAAACCGCAATTCTTAAAATTTCTCAATGAAAATCACATTAGAATACTTCAAATAATTCTACCAATCAATTAATATCATTAGTTGAATTTTTTTCTTGGAAAAATTCCCACCAAAAATCATCATGATCCCACCCTTGGGAGTTTTTTTTTAATTTTTTAAAAATGCCAAAATCTGCTCTAGAAGCCGCGATTCTTAAAATTTCTCAATGAAAATCACATTAGAATACTTCAAATAATTCTACCAATCAATTAATATCATTAGTTGAATTATTTTCTTGGAAAAATTCCCACAAAAATCATCATGATCCCACCCTTAGGATTTTTTTTTTATTTTTTTAAAAATGCCAAAATCTGCTCTAAAAACCGCAATTCTTAAAATTTCTCAATGAAAATCACATTAGAATACTTCAAATAATTCTATCAATCAATTAATATCATTAGTTGAATTATTTTCTTGGAAAAATTCCCACAAAAATCATCATGATCCCACCCTTGGGAGTTTTTTTTTAATTTTTTAAAAATGCCAAAATCTGCTCTAGAAGCCGCGATTCTTAAAATTTCTCAATGAAATTCACATTAGAATACTTCAAATAATTCTACCAATCAATTAATATCATTAGTTGAATTTTTTTCTTGGAAAAATTCCCACCAAAAATCATCATGATCCCACCCTTGGGATTTTTTTTTTAATTTTTTTAAAATGCCAAAATCTGCTCTAAAAACCGCAATTCTTAATTTTTTTAAAATGCCAAAATCTGCTCTAAAAACCGCAATTCTTAAAAATGAAAATTACATTAGAATACTTCAAATAATTCTACCAATCAACTAATATCATTAGTTGAATTTTTTTCTTGGAAAAATTCTCACAAAAATCATCATGATCCCACCCTTAGGATTTTTTTTTTATTTTTTTAAAATGCCAAAATCTGCTCTAAAAACCGCAATTCTTAAAATTTCTCAATGAAAATCACATTAGAATACTTCAAATAATTCTATCAATCAATTAATATCATTAGTTGAATTATTTTCTTGGAAAAATTCCCACAAAAATCATCATGATCCCACCCTTGGGAGTTTTTTTTTAATTTTTTAAAAATGCCAAAATCTGCTCTAGAAACCGCAATTCTTAAAATTTCTCAATGAAAATCACATTAGAATACTTCAAATAATTCTACCAATCAATTAATATCATTAGTTGAATTTTTTTCTTGGAAAAATTCCCACAAAAATCATCATGATCCCACCCTTGGGAGTTTTTTTTTAATTTTTTAAAAATGCCAAAATCTGCTCTAGAAGCCGCGATTCTTAAAATTTCTCAATGAAATTCACATTAGAATACTTCAAATAATTCTACCAATCAATTAATATCATTAGTTGAATTTTTTTCTTGGAAAAATTCCCACCAAAAATCATCATGATCCCACCCTTGGGAGTTTTTTATTTTTTTAAAATGCCAAAATCTGCTCTAAAAACCGCAATTCTTAAAATTTCTCAATGAAAATTACATTAGAATACTTCAAATAATTCTACCAATCAACTAATATCATTAGTTGAATTTTTTTCTTGGAAAAATTCTCACAAAAATCATCATGATCCCACCCTTAGGATTTTTTTTTTATTTTTTTAAAAATGCCAAAATCTGCTCTAAAAACCGCAATTCTTAAAATTTCTCAATGAAAATCACATTAGAATACTTCAAATAATTCTATCAATCAATTAATATCATTAGTTGAATTATTTTCTTGGAAAAATTCCCACAAAAATCATCATGATCCCACCCTTGGGAGTTTTTTTTTAATTTTTTAAAAATGCCAAAATCTGCTCTAGAAACCGCAATTCTTAAAATTTCTCAATGAAAATCACATTAGAATACTTCAAATAATTCTACCAATCAATTAATATCATTAGTTGAATTTTTTTCTTGGAAAAATTCCCACCAAAAATCATCATGATCCCACCCTTGGGAGTTTTTTTTTAATTTTTTAAAAATGCCAAAATCTGCTCTAGAAGCCGCGATTCTTAAAATTTCTCAATGAAAATCACATTAGAATACTTCAAATAATTCTACCAATCAATTAATATCATTAGTTGAATTATTTTCTTGGAAAAATTCCCACAAAAATCATCATGATCCCACCCTTAGGATTTTTTTTTTATTTTTTTAAAAATGCCAAAATCTGCTCTAAAAACCGCAATTCTTAAAATTTCTCAATGAAAATCACATTAGAATACTTCAAATAATTCTATCAATCAATTAATATCATTAGTTGAATTATTTTCTTGGAAAAATTCCCACAAAAATCATCATGATCCCACCCTTGGGAGTTTTTTTTTAATTTTTTAAAAATGCCAAAATCTGCTCTAGAAGCCGCGATTCTTAAAATTTCTCAATGAAATTCACATTAGAATACTTCAAATAATTCTACCAATCAATTAATATCATTAGTTGAATTTTTTTCTTGGAAAAATTCCCACCAAAAATCATCATGATCCCACCCTTGGGAGTTTTTTATTTTTTAAAAATGCCAAAATCTGCTCTAAAAACCGCAATTCTTAAAATTTCTCAATGAAAATTACATTAGAATACTTCAAATAATTCTACCAATCAACTAATATCATTAGTTGAATTTTTTTCTTGGAAAAATTCTCACAAAAATCATCATGATCCCACCCTTAGGATTTTTTTTTTATTTTTTTAAAAATGCCAAAATCTGCTCTAAAAACCGCAATTCTTAAAATTTCTCAATGAAAATCACATTAGAATACTTCAAATAATTCTATCAATCAATTAATATCATTAGTTGAATTATTTTCTTGGAAAAATTCCCACAAAAATCATCATGATCCCACCCTTGGGAGTTTTTTTTTAATTTTTTAAAAATGCCAAAATCTGCTCTAGAAACCGCAATTCTTAAAATTTCTCAATGAAAATCACATTAGAATACTTCAAATAATTCTACCAATCAATTAATATCATTAGTTGAATTTTTTTCTTGGAAAAATTCCCACCAAAAATCATCATGATCCCACCCTTGGGAGTTTTTTTTAATTTTTAAAAAATGCCAAAATCTGCTATAGAAGCCGCGATTCTTAAAATTTCTCAATGAAAATCGCATTAGAATACTTCAAATAATTCTACCAATCAATTAATATCATTAGTTGAATTTTTTTCTTGGAAAAATTCCCACAAAAATCATCATGATCCCACCCTTGGGAGTTTTTTATTTTTTTAAAAATGCCAAAATCTGCTCTAAAAACCGCAATTCTTAAAATTTCTCAATGAAAATCACATTAGAATACTTCGAATAATTCTATCAATCAATTAATATCATTAGTTGAATTATTTTCTTGGAAAAATTCCCACAAAAATCATCATGATCCCACCCTTGGGAGTTTTTTTTTAATTTTTTAAAAATGCCAAAATCTGCTCTAGAAACCGCAATTCTTAAAATTTCTCAATGAAAATCACATTAGAATACTTCAAATAATTCTACCAATCAATTAATATCATTAGTTGAATTTTTTTTTTGGAAAAATTCCCACGAAAAATCATCATGATCCCACCCTTGGGAGTTTTTTTTTAATTTTTTAAAAATGCCAAAATCTGCTCTAGAAGCCGCGATTCTTAAAATTTCTCAATGAAAATCACATTAGAATACTTCAAATAATTCTACCAATCAATTAATATCATTAGTTGAATTATTTTCTTGGAAAAATTCCCACAAAAATCATCATGATCCCACCCTTAGGATTTTTTTTTTATTTTTTTAAAAATGCCAAAATCTGCTCTAAAAACCGCAATTCTTAAAATTTCTCAATGAAAATCACATTAGAATACTTCAAATAATTCTACCAATCAATTAATATCATTAGTTGAATTTTTTTCTTGGAAAAATTCCCACCAAAAATCATCATGATCCCACCCTTGGGAGTTTTTTTTTAATTTTTTAAAAATGCCAAAATCTGCTCTAGAAACCGCAATTCTTAAAATTTCTCAATGAAAATCACATTAGAATACTTCAAATAATTCTATCAATCAATTAATATCATTATTTGAATTATTTTCTTGGAAAAATTCCCACAAAAATCGTCATGATCCCACCCTTGGGAGTTTTTTTTAATTTTTAAAAAATGCCAAAATCTGCTCTAGAAGCCGCGATTCTTAAAATTTCTCAATGAAATTCACATTAGAATACTTCAAATAATTCTACCAATCAATTAATATCATTAGTTGAATTTTTTTCTTGGAAAAATTCCCACCAAAAATCATCATGATCCCACCCTTGGGAGTTTTTTATTTTTTTAAAAATGCCAAAATCTGCTCTAGAAACCGCAATTCTTAAAATTTCTCAATGAAAATCACATTAGAATACTTCAAATAATTCTACCAATCAATTAATATCATTAGTTGAATTTTTTTCTTGGAAAAATTCCCACCAAAAATCATCATGATCCCACCCTTGGGAGTTTTTTTTAATTTTTAAAAAATGCCAAAATCTGCTCTAGAAACCGCGATTCTTAAAATTTCTCAATGAAAATCACATTAGAATACTTCAAATAATTCTACCAATCAATTAATATCATTAGTTGAATTTTTTTCTTGGAAAAATTCCCACCAAAAATCATCATGATCCCACCCTTGGGAGTTTTTTATTTTTTTAAAAATGCCAAAATCTGCTCTAAAAACCGCAATTCTTAAAATTTCTCAATGAAAATTACATTAGAATACTTCAAATAATTCTACCAATCAATTAATATCATTAGTTGAATTTTTTTCTTGGAAAAATTCCCACCAAAAATCATCATGATCCCACTCTTGGGAGTTTTTTTTTTAATTTTTTAAAAATGCCAAAATCTGCTCTAAAAACCGCAATTCTTAAAATTTCTCAATGAAAATCACATTAGAATACTTCAAATAATTCTACCAATCAATTAATATCATTAGTTGAATTTTTTTCTTGGAAAAATTCCCACCAAAAATCATCATGATCCCACCCTTGGGAGTTTTTTTTAATTTTTAAAAAATGCCAAAATCTGCTCTAGAAGCCGCGATTCTTAAAATTTCTCAATGAAAATCACATTATAATACTTCAAATAATTCTACCAATCAATTAATATCATTAGTTGAATTTTTTTCTTGGAAAAATTCCCACCAAAAATCATCATGATCCCACCCTTGGGAGTTTTTTATTTTTTTAAAAATGCCAAAATCTGCTCTAAAAACCGCAATTCTTAAAATTTCTCAATGAAAATCACATTAGAATACTTCAAATAATTCTACCAATCAATTAATATCATTAGTTGAATTTTTTTCTTGGAAAAATTCCCACCAAAAATCATCATGATCCCACCCTTGGGAGTTTTTTTTAATTTTTAAAAAATGCCAAAATCTGCTCTAGAAACCGCGATTCTTAAAATTTCTCAATGAAAATCACATTAGAATACTTCAAATAATTCTACCAATCAATTAATATCATTAGTTGAATTTTTTTCTTGGAAAAATTCCCACCAAAACTCATCATGATCCCACCCTTGGGAGTTTTTTAATTTTTTAAAAATGCCAAAATCTGCTCTAGAAACCGCGATTCTTAAAATTTCTCAATGAAAATCACATTAGAATACTTCAAATAATTCTACCAATCAATTAATATCTTTAGTTGAATTTGTTTCTTGGAAAAATTCCCACAAAAATCATCATGATCCCACCCTTGGGAGTTTTTTTTTTTAATTTTTTAAAAATGCCAAAATCTGCTCTAGAAGCCGCGATTCTTAAAATTTCTCAATGAAAATCACATTAGAATACTTCAAATAATTCTATCAATCAATTAATATCATTAGTTGAATTTTTTTCTTGGAAAAATTCCCACAAAAATCATCATGATCCCACCCTTAGGATTTTTTTTTTATTTTTTTAAAAATGCCAAAATCTGCTCTAAAAACCGCAATTCTTAAAATTTCTCAATGAAAATCACATTAGAATACTTCAAATAATTCTATCAATCAATTAATATCATTAGTTGAATTTTTTTCTTGGAAAAATTCCCACCAAAAATCATCATGATCCCACCCTTGGGAGTTTTTTTTTAATTTTTTAAAAATGCCAAAATCTGCTCTAGAAGCCGCGATTCTTAAAATTTCTCAATGAAAATCACATTAGAATACTTCAAATAATTCTACCAATCAATTAATATCATTAGTTGAATTATTTTCTTGGAAAAATTCCCACAAAAATCATCATGATCCCACCCTTAGGATTTTTTTTTTATTTTTTTAAAAATGCCAAAATCTGCTCTAAAAACCGCAATTCTTAAAATTTCTCAATGAAAATCACATTAGAATACTTCAAATAATTCTATCAATCAATTAATATCATTAGTTGAATTATTTTCTTGGAAAAATTCCCACAAAAATCATCATGATCCCACCCTCGGGAGTTTTTTTTTAATTTTTTAAAAATGCCAAAATCTGCTCTAGAAGCCGCGATTCTTAAAATTTCTCAATGAAATTCACATTAGAATACTTCAAATAATTCTACCAATCAATTAATATCATTAGTTGAATTTTTTTCTTGGAAAAATTCCCACCAAAAATCATCATGATCCCACCCTTGGGAGTTTTTTATTTTTTTAAAATGCCAAAATCTGCTCTAAAAACCGCAATTCTTAAAATTTCTCAATGAAAATTACATTAGAATACTTCAAATAATTCTACCAATCAATTAATATCATTAGTTGAATTTTTTTCTTCGAAAAATTCCCACCAAAAATCATCATGATCCCACCCTTAGGATTTTTTTTTTATTTTTTTAAAAATGCCAAAATCTGCTCTAAAAACCGCAATTCTTAAAATTTCTCAATGAAAATCACATTAGAATACTTCAAATAATTCTATCAATCAATTAATATCATTAGTTGAATTATTTTCTTGGAAAAATTCCCACAAAAATCATCATGATCCCACCCTTGGGAGTTTTTTTTTAATTTTTTAAAAATGCCAAAATCTGCTCTAGAAACCGCAATTCTTAAAATTTCTCAATGAAAATCACATTAGAATACTTCAAATAATTCTACCAATCAATTAATATCATTAGTTGAATTTTTTTCTTGGAAAAATTCCCACCAAAAATCATCATGATCCCACCCTTGGGAGTTTTTTTTAATTTTTAAAAAATGCCAAAATCTGCTATAGAAGCCGCGATTCTTAAAATTTCTCAATGAAAATCGCATTAGAATACTTCATATAATTCTACCAATCAATTAATATCATTAGTTGAATTTTTTTCTTGGAAAAATTCCCACCAAAAATCATCATGATCCCACCCTTGGGAGTTTTTTATTTTTTTAAAAATGCCAAAATCTGCTCTAAAAACCGCAATTCTTAAAATTTCTCAATGAAAATCACATTAGAATACTTCGAATAATTCTATCAATCAATTAATATCATTAGTTGAATTATTTTCTTGGCAAAATTCCCACAAAAATCATCATGATCCCACCCTTGGGAGTTTTTTTTTAATTTTTTAAAAATGCCAAAATCTGCTCTAGAAACCGCAATTCTTAAAATTTCTCAATGAAAATCACATTAGAATACTTCAAATAATTCTACCAATCAATTAATATCATTAGTTGAATTTTTTTCTTGGAAAAATTCCCACGAAAAATCATCATGATCCCACCCTTGGGAGTTTTTTTTTAATTTTTAAAAAATGCCAAAATCTGCTCTAGAAGCCGCGATTCTTAAAATTTCTCAATGAAAATCACATTAGAATACTTCAAATAATTCTACCAATCAATTAATATCATTAGTTGAATTTTTTTCTTGGAAAAATTCCCACCAAAACTCATCATGATCCCACCCTTGGGAGTTTTTTAATTTTTTAAAAATGCCAAAATCTGCTCTAAAAACCGCAATTCTTAAAATTTCTCAATGAAAATCACATTAGAATACTTCAAATAATTCTATCAATCAATTAATATCATTAGTTGAATTATTTTCTTGGAAAAATTCCCACAAAAATCATCATGATCCCACCCTTGGGAGTTTTTTTTTAATTTTTTAAAAATGCCAAAATCTGCTCTAGAAACCGCAATTCTTAAAATTTCTCAATGAAAATCACATTAGAATACTTCAAATAATTCTACCAATCTATTAATATCATTAGTTGAATTTTTTTCTTGGAAAAATTCCCACCAAAAATCATCATGATCCCACCCTTGGGAGTTTTTTTTTAATTTTTAAAAAATGCCAAAATCTGCTCTAGAAACCGCGATTCTTAAAATTTCTCAATGAAAATCACATTAGAATACTTCAAATAATTCTACCAATCAACTAATATCATTAGTTGAATTTTTTTCTTGGAAAAATTCCCACCAAAAATCATCATGATCCCACCCTTGGGAGTTTTTTTTTAATTTTTTAAAAATGCCAAAATCTGCTCTAGAAACCGCAATTCTTAAAATTTCTCAATGAAAATCACATTAGAATACTTCAAATAATTCTACCAATCAATTAATATCATTAGTTGAATTTTTTTCTTGGAAAAATTCCCACGAAAAATCATCATGATCCCACCCTTGGGAGTTTTTTTTTAATTTTTTAAAAATGCCAAAATCTGCTCTAGAAACCGCAATTCTTAAAATTTCTCAATGAAAATCACATTAGAATACTTCAAATAATTCTACCAATCAATTAATATCATTAGTTGAATTTTTTTCTTGGAAAAATTCCCACCAAAAATCATCATGATCCCACCCTTGGGAGTTTTTTTTTAATTTTTTAAAAATGCCAAAATCTGCTCTAGAAACCGCAATTCTTAAAATTTCTCAATGAAAATCACATTAGAATACTTCAAATAATTCTACCAATCAATTAATATCATTAGTTGAATTTTTTTCTTGGAAAAATTCCCACGAAAAATCATCATGATCCCACCCTTGGGAGTTTTTTTTTAATTTTTTAAAAATGCCAAAATCTGCTCTAGAAGCCGCAATTCTTAAAATTTCTCAATGAAAATCACATTAGAATACTTCAAATAATTCTACCAATCAACTAATATCATTAGTTGAATTTTTTTCTTGGAAAAATTCCCACCAAAAATCATCATGATCCCACCCTTGGGAGTTTTTTTTTAATTTTTTAAAAATGCCAAAATCTGCTCTAGAAACCGCAATTCTTAAAATTTCTCAATGAAAATCACATTAGAATACTTCAAATAATTCTACCAATCAATTAATATCATTAGTTGAATTTTTTTCTTGGAAAAATTCCCACCAAAAATCATCAGGATCCCACCCTTGGGAGTTTTTTTTTTTAATTTTTTAAAAATGCCAAAATCTGCTCTAGAAACCGCAATTCTTAAAATTTCTCAATGAAAATCACATTAGAATACTTCAAATAATTCTACCAATCAATTAATATCATTAGTTGAATTTTTTTCTTGGAAAAATTCCCACCAAAAATCATCATGATCCCACCCTTGGGAGTTTTTTTTTTAATTTTTTAAAAATGCCAAAATCTGCTCTAGAAACCGCAATTCTTAAAATTTCTCAATGAAAATCACATTAGAATACTTCAAATAATTCTACCAATCAACTAATATCATTAGTTGAATTTTTTTCTTGGAAAAATTCCCACCAAAACTCATCATGATCCCACCCTTGGGAGTTTTTTAATTTTTTAAAAATGCCAAAATCTGCTCTAAAAACCGCAATTCTTAAAATTTCTCAATGAAAATCACATTAGAATACTTCAAATAATTCTATCAATCAATTAATATCATTAGTTGAATTATTTTCTTGGAAAAATTCCCACAAAAATCATCATGATCCCACCCTTGGGAGTTTTTTTTTAATTTTTTAAAAATGCCAAAATCTGCTCTAGAAACCGCAATTCTTAAAATTTCTCAATGAAAATCACATTAGAATACTTCAAATAATTCTACCAATCTATTAATATCATTAGTTGAATTTTTTTCTTGGAAAAATTCCCACCAAAAATCATCATGATCCCACCCTTGGGAGTTTTTTTTTAATTTTTAAAAAATGCCAAAATCTGCTCTAGAAACCGCGATTCTTAAAATTTCTCAATGAAAATCACATTAGAATACTTCAAATAATTCTACCAATCAACTAATATCATTAGTTGAATTTTTTTCTTGGAAAAATTCCCACCAAAAATCATCATGATCCCACCCTTGGGAGTTTTTTTTTAATTTTTTAAAAATGCCAAAATCTGCTCTAGAAACCGCAATTCTTAAAATTTCTCAATGAAAATCACATTAGAATACTTCAAATAATTCTACCAATCAATTAATATCATTAGTTGAATTTTTTTCTTGGAAAAATTCCCACGAAAAATCATCATGATCCCACCCTTGGGAGTTTTTTTTTAATTTTTTAAAAATGCCAAAATCTGCTCTAGAAACCGCAATTCTTAAAATTTCTCAATGAAAATCACATTAGAATACTTCAAATAATTCTACCAATCAATTAATATCATTAGTTGAATTTTTTTCTTGGAAAAATTCCCACCAAAAATCATCATGATCCCACCCTTGGGAGTTTTTTTTTAATTTTTTAAAAATGCCAAAATCTGCTCTAGAAACCGCAATTCTTAAAATTTCTCAATGAAAATCACATTAGAATACTTCAAATAATTCTACCAATCAATTAATATCATTAGTTGAATTTTTTTCTTGGAAAAATTCCCACGAAAAATCATCATGATCCCACCCTTGGGAGTTTTTTTTTAATTTTTTAAAAATGCCAAAATCTGCTCTAGAAGCCGCAATTCTTAAAATTTCTCAATGAAAATAACATTAGAATACTTCAAATAATTCTACCAATCAACTAATATCATTAGTTGAATTTTTTTCTTGGAAAAATTCCCACCAAAAATCATCATGATCCCACCCTTGGGAGTTTTTTTTTAATTTTTTAAAAATGCCAAAATCTGCTCTAGAAACCGCAATTCTTAAAATTTCTCAATGAAAATCACATTAGAATACTTCAAATAATTCTACCAATCAATTAATATCATTAGTTGAATTTTTTTCTTGGAAAAATTCCCACCAAAAATCATCAGGATCCCACCCTTGGGAGTTTTTTTTTTTAATTTTTTAAAAATGCCAAAATCTGCTCTAGAAACCGCAATTCTTAAAATTTCTCAATGAAAATCACATTAGAATACTTCAAATAATTCTACCAATCAATTAATATCATTAGTTGAATTTTTTTCTTGGAAAAATTCCCACCAAAAATCATCATGATCCCACCCTTGGGAGTTTTTTTTTTAATTTTTTAAAAATGCCAAAATCTGCTCTAGAAACCGCAATTCTTAAAATTTCTCAATGAAAATCACATTAGAATACTTCAAATAATTCTACCAATCAACTAATATCATTAGTTGAATTTTTTTCTTGGAAAAATTCCCACCAAAAATCATCATGATCCCACCCTTGGGAGTTTTTTTTTAATTTTTTAAAAATGCCAAAATCTGCTCTAGAAACCGCAATTCTTAAAATTTCTCAATGAAAATCACATTAGAATACTTCAAATAATTCTACCAATCAATTAATATCATTAGTTGAATTTTTTTCTTGGAAAAATTCCCACGAAAAATCATCATGATCCCACCCTTGGGAGTTTTTTATTTTTTTAAAATGCCAAAATCTGCTCTAAAAACCGCAATTCTTAAAATTTCTCAATGAAAATTACATTAGAATACTTCAAATAATTCTACCAATCAATTAATATCATTAGTTGAATTTTTTTCTTGGAAAAATTCCCACCAAAAATCATCATGATCCCACTCTTGGGAGTTTTTTTTTTTAATTTTTTAAAAATGCCAAAATCTGCTCTAAAAACCGCAATTCTTAAAATTTCTCAATGAAAATCACATTAGAATACTTCAAATAATTCTACCAATCAATTAATATCATTAGTTGAATTTTTTTCTTGGAAAAATTCCCACCAAAAATCATCATGATCCCACCCTTGGGAGTTTTTTTTTAATTTTTTAAAAATGCCAAAATCTGCTCTAGAAACCGCAATTCTTAAAATTTCTCAATGAAAATCACATTAGAATACTTCAAATAATTCTACCAATCAATTAATATCATTAGTTGAATTTTTTTCTTGGAAAAATTCCCACCAAAAATCATCATGATCCCACTCTTGGGAGTTTTTTTTTTTTTAATTTTTTAAAAATGCCAAAATCTGCTCTAAAAACCGCAATTCTTAAAATTTCTCAATGAAAATTACATTAGAATACTTCAAATAATTCTACCAATCAATTAATATCATTAGTTGAATTTTTTTCTTGGAAAAATTCCCACCAAAAATCATCATGATCCCACTCTTGGGAGTTTTTTTTTTTAATTTTTTAAAAATGCCAAAATCTGCTCTAGAAGCCGCAATTCTTAAAATTTCTCAATGAAAATCACATTAGAATACTTCAAATAATTCTACCAATCAACTAATATCATTAGTTGAATTTTTTTCTTGGAAAAATTCCCACCAAAAATCATCATGATCCCACCCTTGGGAGTTTTTTTTTAATTTTTTAAAAATGCCAAAATCTGCTCTAGAAACCGCAATTCTTAAAATTTCTCAATGAAAATCACATTAGAATACTTCAAATAATTCTACCAATCAATTAATATCATTAGTTGAATTTTTTTCTTGGAAAAATTCCCACCAAAAATCATCATGATCCCACCCTTGGGAGTTTTTTTTTAATTTTTTAAAAATGCCAAAATCTGCTCTAGAAGCCGCGATTCTTAAAATTTCTCAATGAAAATCACATTAGAATACTTCAAATAATTCTACCAATCAATTAATATCATTAGTTGAATTATTTTCTTGGAAAAATTCCCACAAAAATCATCATGATCCCACCCTTAGGATTTTTTTTTTATTTTTTTAAAAATGCCAAAATCTGCTCTAAAAACCGCAATTCTTAAAATTTCTCAATGAAAATCACATTAGAATACTTCAAATAATTCTATCAATCAATTAATATCATTAGTTGAATTATTTTCTTGGAAAAATTCCCACAAAAATCATCATGATCCCACCCTTGGGAGTTTTTTTTTAATTTTTTAAAAATGCCAAAATCTGCTCTAGAAACCGCGATTCTTAAAATTTCTCAATGAAAATCACATTAGAATACTTCAAATAATTCTACCAATCAACTAATATCATTAGTTGAATTTTTTTCTTGGAAAAATTCCCACCAAAAATCATCATGATCCCACCCTTGGGAGTTTTTTTTAATTTTTTAAAAATGCCAAAATCTGCTCTAGAAACCGCACTTCTTAAAATTTCTCAATGAAAATCACATTAGAATACTTCAAATAATTCTATCAATCAATTAATATCATTATTTGAATTATTTTCTTGGAAAAATTCCCACAAAAATCATCATGATCCCACCCTTGGGAGTTTTTTTTAATTTTTAAAAAATGCCAAAATCTGCTCTAGAAGCCGCGATTCTTAAAATTTCTCAATGAAATTCACATTAGAATACTTCAAATAATTCTACCAATCAATTAATATCATTAGTTGAATTTTTTTCTTGGAAAAATTCCCACCAAAAATCATCATGATCCCACCCTTGGGAGTTTTTTATTTTTTTTAAATGCCAAAATCTGCTCTAAAAACCGCAATTCTTAAAATTTCTCAATGAAAATTACATTAGAATACTTCAAATAATTCTACCAATCAATTAATATCATTAGTTGAATTTTTTTCTTGGAAAAATTCCCACCAAAAATCATCATGATCCCACTCTTGGGAGTTTTTTTTTTTAATTTTTTAAAAATGCCAAAATCTGCTCTAAAAACCGCAATTCTTAAAATTTCTCAATGAAAATCACATTAGAATACTTCAAATAATTCTACCAATCAATTAATATCATTAGTTGAATTTTTTTCTTGGAAAAATTCCCACCAAAAATCATCATGATCCCACCCTTGGGAGTTTTTTTTTAATTTTTTAAAAATGCCAAAATCTGCTCTAGAAACCGCAATTCTTAAAATTTCTCAATGAAAATCACATTAGAATACTTCAAATAATTCTACCAATCAATTAATATCATTAGTTGAATTTTTTTCTTGGAAAAATTCCCACGAAAAATCATCATGATCCCACCCTTGGGAGTTTTTTTTTAATTTTTTAAAAATGCCAAAATCTGCTCTAGAAGCCGCAATTCTTAAAATTTCTCAATGAAAATCACATTAGAATACTTCAAATAATTCTACCAATCAACTAATATCATTAGTTGAATTTTTTTCTTGGAAAAATTCCCACCAAAAATCATCATGATCCCACCCTTGGGAGTTTTTTTTTAATTTTTTAAAAATGCCAAAATCTGCTCTAGAAACCGCAATTCTTAAAATTTCTCAATGAAAATCACATTAGAATACTTCAAATAATTCTACCAATCAATTAATATCATTAGTTGAATTTTTTTCTTGGAAAAATTCCCACCAAAAATCATCAGGATCCCACCCTTGGGAGTTTTTTTTTTTAATTTTTTAAAAATGCCAAAATCTGCTCTAGAAACCGCAATTCTTAAAATTTCTCAATGAAAATCACATTAGAATACTTCAAATAATTCTACCAATCAATTAATATCATTAGTTGAATTTTTTTCTTGGAAAAATTCCCACCAAAAATCATCATGATCCCACCCTTGGGAGTTTTTTTTTTAATTTTTTAAAAATGCCAAAATCTGCTCTAGAAACCGCAATTCTTAAAATTTCTCAATGAAAATCACATTAGAATACTTCAAATAATTCTACCAATCAACTAATATCATTAGTTGAATTTTTTTCTTGGAAAAATTCCCACCAAAAATCATCATGATCCCACCCTTGGGAGTTTTTTTTTAATTTTTTAAAAATGCCAAAATCTGCTCTAGAAACCGCAATTCTTAAAATTTCTCAATGAAAATCACATTAGAATACTTCAAATAATTCTACCAATCAATTAATATCATTAGTTGAATTTTTTTCTTGGAAAAATTCCCACGAAAAATCATCATGATCCCACCCTTGGGAGTTTTTTATTTTTTTAAAATGCCAAAATCTGCTCTAAAAACCGCAATTCTTAAAATTTCTCAATGAAAATTACATTAGAATACTTCAAATAATTCTACCAATCAATTAATATCATTAGTTGAATTTTTTTCTTGGAAAAATTCCCACCAAAAATCATCATGATCCCACTCTTGGGAGTTTTTTTTTTTAATTTTTTAAAAATGCCAAAATCTGCTCTAAAAACCGCAATTCTTAAAATTTCTCAATGAAAATCACATTAGAATACTTCAAATAATTCTACCAATCAATTAATATCATTAGTTGAATTTTTTTCTTGGAAAAATTCCCACCAAAAATCATCATGATCCCACCCTTGGGAGTTTTTTTTTAATTTTTTAAAAATGCCAAAATCTGCTCTAGAAACCGCAATTCTTAAAATTTCTCAATGAAAATCACATTAGAATACTTCAAATAATTCTACCAATCAATTAATATCATTAGTTGAATTTTTTTCTTGGAAAAATTCCCACCAAAAATCATCATGATCCCACTCTTGGGAGTTTTTTTTTTTAATTTTTTAAAAATGCCAAAATCTGCTCTAAAAACCGCAATTCTTAAAATTTCTCAATGAAAATTACATTAGAATACTTCAAATAATTCTACCAATCAATTAATATCATTAGTTGAATTTCTTTCTTGGAAAAATTCCCACCAAAAATCATCATGATCCCACTCTTGGGAGTTTTTTTTTTTAATTTTTTAAAAATGCCAAAATCTGCTCTAGAAGCCGCAATTCTTAAAATTTCTCAATGAAAATCACATTAGAATACTTCAAATAATTCTACCAATCAACTAATATCATTAGTTGAATTTTTTTCTTGGAAAAATTCCCACCAAAAATCATCATGATCCCACCCTTGGGAGTTTTTTTTTAATTTTTTAAAAATGCCAAAATCTGCTCTAGAAACCGCAATTCTTAAAATTTCTCAATGAAAATCACATTAGAATACTTCAAATAATTCTACCAATCAATTAATATCATTAGTTGAATTTTTTTCTTGGAAAAATTCCCACCAAAAATCATCATGATCCCACCCTTGGGAGTTTTTTTTTAATTTTTTAAAAATGCCAAAATCTGCTCTAGAAGCCGCGATTCTTAAAATTTCTCAATGAAAATCACATTAGAATACTTCAAATAATTCTACCAATCAATTAATATCATTAGTTGAATTATTTTCTTGGAAAAATTCCCACAAAAATCATCATGATCCCACCCTTAGGATTTTTTTTTTATTTTTTTAAAAATGCCAAAATCTGCTCTAAAAACCGCAATTCTTAAAATTTCTCAATGAAAATCACATTAGAATACTTCAAATAATTCTATCAATCAATTAATATCATTATTTGAATTATTTTCTTGGAAAAATTCCCACAAAAATCATCATGATCCCACCCTTGGGAGTTTTTTTTTAATTTTTTAAAAATGCCAAAATCTGCTCTAGAAACCGCGATTCTTAAAATTTCTCAATGAAAATCACATTAGAATACTTCAAATAATTCTACCAATCAACTAATATCATTAGTTGAATTTTTTTCTTGGAAAAATTCCCACCAAAAATCATCATGATCCCACCCTTGGGAGTTTTTTTTAATTTTTTAAAAATGCCAAAATCTGCTCTAGAAACCGCACTTCTTAAAATTTCTCAATGAAAATCACATTAGAATACTTCAAATAATTCTATCAATCAATTAATATCATTATTTGAATTATTTTCTTGGAAAAATTCCCACAAAAATCATCATGATCCCACCCTTGGGAGTTTTTTTTAATTTTTAAAAAATGCCAAAATCTGCTCTAGAAGCCGCGATTCTTAAAATTTCTCAATGAAATTCACATTAGAATACTTCAAATAATTCTACCAATCAATTAATATCATTAGTTGAATTTTTTTCTTGGAAAAATTCCCACAAAAATCATCATGATCCCACCCTTGGGAGTTTTTTTTTAATTTTTTAAAAATGCCAAAATCTGCTCTAGAAGCCGCGATTCTTAAAATTTCTCAATGAAAATCACATTAGAATACTTCAAATAATTCTACCAATCAATTAATATCATTAGTTGAATTATTTTCTTGGAAAAATTCCCACAAAAATCATCATGATCCCACCCTTAGGATTTTTTTTTTATTTTTTTAAAAATGCCAAAATCTGCTCTAAAAACCGCAATTCTTAAAATTTCTCAATGAAAATCACATTAGAATACTTCAAATAATTCTATCAATCAATTAATATCATTATTTGAATTATTTTCTTGGAAAAATTCCCACAAAAATCATCATGATCCCACCCTTGGGAGTTTTTTTTTAATTTTTTAAAAATGCCAAAATCTGCTCTAGAAACCGCGATTCTTAAAATTTCTCAATGAAAATCACATTAGAATACTTCAAATAATTCTACCAATCAACTAATATCATTAGTTGAATTTTTTTCTTGGAAAAATTCCCACCAAAAATCATCATGATCCCACCCTTGGGAGTTTTTTTTAATTTTTTAAAAATGCCAAAATCTGCTCTAGAAACCGCACTTCTTAAAATTTCTCAATGAAAATCACATTAGAATACTTCAAATAATTCTATCAATCAATTAATATCATTATTTGAATTATTTTCTTGGAAAAATTCCCACAAAAATCATCATGATCCCACCCTTGGGAGTTTTTTTTAATTTTTAAAAAATGCCAAAATCTGCTCTAGAAGCCGCGATTCTTAAAATTTCTCAATGAAAATCACATTAGAATACTTCAAATAATTCTACCAATCAACTAATATCATTAGTTGAATTATTTTCTTGGAAAAATTCCCACAAAAATCATCATGATCCCACCCTTGGGAGTTTTTTTTTAATTTTTTAAAAATGCCAAAATCTGCTCTAGAAACCGCGATTCTTAAAATTTCTCAATGAAAATCACATTAGAATACTTCAAATAATTCTACCAATCAACTAATATCATTAGTTGAATTTTTTTCTTGGAAAAATTCCCACCAAAAATCATCATGATCCCACCCTTGGGAGTTTTTTTTAATTTTTTAAAAATGCCAAAATCTGCTCTAGAAACCGCACTTCTTAAAATTTCTCAATGAAAATCACATTAGAATACTTCAAATAATTCTATCAATCAATTAATATCATTATTTGAATTATTTTCTTGGAAAAATTCCCACAAAAATCATCATGATCCCACCCTTGGGAGTTTTTTTTAATTTTTAAAAAATGCCAAAATCTGCTCTAGAAGCCGCGATTCTTAAAATTTCTCAATGAAATTCACATTAGAATACTTCAAATAATTCTACCAATCAATTAATATCATTAGTTGAATTTTTTTCTTGGAAAAATTCCCACCAAAAATCATCATGATCCCACCCTTGGGAGTTTTTTATTTTTTTTAAATGCCAAAATCTGCTCTAAAAACCGCAATTCTTAAAATTTCTCAATGAAAATTACATTAGAATACTTCAAATAATTCTACCAATCAATTAATATCATTAGTTGAATTTTTTTCTTGGAAAAATTCCCACCAAAAATCATCATGATCCCACTCTTGGGAGTTTTTTTTTTTAATTTTTTAAAAATGCCAAAATCTGCTCTAAAAACCGCAATTCTTAAAATTTCTCAATGAAAATCACATTAGAATACTTCAAATAATTCTACCAATCAATTAATATCATTAGTTGAATTTTTTTCTTGGAAAAATTCCCACCAAAAATCATCATGATCCCACCCTTGGGAGTTTTTTTTAATTTTTAAAAAATGCCAAAATCTGCTCTAGAAGCCGCGATTCTTAAAATTTCTCAATGAAAATCACATTAGAATACTTCAAATAATTCTACCAATCAATTAATATCATTAGTTGAATTTTTTTCTTGGAAAAATTCCCACCAAAAATCATCATGATCCCACCCTTGGGAGTTTTTTATTTTTTTAAAAATGCCAAAATCTGATCTAAAAACCGCAATTCTTAAAATTTCTCAATGAAAATCACATTAGAATACTTCAAATAATTCTATCAATCAATTAATATCATTAGTTGAATTATTTTCTTGGAAAAATTCCCACAAAAATCATCATGATCCCACCCTTGGGAGTTTTTTTTTTTAATTTTTTAAAAATGCCAAAATCTGCTCTAGAAACCGCAATTCTTAAAATTTCTCAATAAAAATCACATTAGAATACTTCAAATAATTCTACCAATCAATTAATATCATTAGTTGAATTTTTTTCTTGGAAAAATTCCCACCAAAAATCATCATGATCCCACTCTTGGGAGTTTTTTTTTTTAATTTTTTAAAAATGCCAAAATCTGCTCTAAAAACCGCAATTCTTAAAATTTCTCAATGAAAATTACATTAGAATACTTCAAATAATTCTACCAATCAATTAATATCATTAGTTGAATTTTTTTCTTGGAAAAATTCCCACCAAAAATCATCATGATCCCACTCTTGGGAGTTTTTTTTTTTAATTTTTTAAAAATGCCAAAATCTGCTCTAGAAGCCGCAATTCTTAAAATTTCTCAATGAAAATCACATTAGAATACTTCAAATAATTCTACCAATCAACTAATATCATTAGTTGAATTTTTTTCTTGGAAAAATTCCCACCAAAAATCATCATGATCCCACCCTTGGGAGTTTTTTTTTAATTTTTTAAAAATGCCAAAATCTGCTCTAGAAACCGCAATTCTTAAAATTTCTCAATGAAAATCACATTAGAATACTTCAAATAATTCTACCAATCAATTAATATCATTAGTTGAATTTTTTTCTTGGAAAAATTCCCACCAAAAATCATCATGATCCCACCCTTGGGAGTTTTTTTTTAATTTTTTAAAAATGCCAAAATCTGCTCTAGAAGCCGCGATTCTTAAAATTTCTCAATGAAAATCACATTAGAATACTTCAAATAATTCTACCAATCAATTAATATCATTAGTTGAATTATTTTCTTGGAAAAATTCCCACAAAAATCATCATGATCCCACCCTTAGGATTTTTTTTTTATTTTTTTAAAAATGCCAAAATCTGCTCTAGAAGCCGCGATTCTTAAAATTTCTCAATGAAATTCACATTAGAATACTTCAAATAATTCTACCAATCAATTAATATCATTAGTTGAATTTTTTTCTTGGAAAAATTCCCACCAAAAATCATCATGATCCCAACCTTGGGAGTTTTTTATTTTTTTAAAATGCCAAAATCTGCTCTAAAAACCGCAATTCTTAAAATTTCTCAATGAAAATTACATTAGAATACTTCAAATAATTCTACCAATCAATTAATATCATTAGTTGAATTTTTTTCTTGGAAAAATTCCCACCAAAAATCATCATGATCCCACTCTTGGGAGTTTTTTTTTTTAATTTTTTAAAAATGCCAAAATCTGCTCTAAAAACCGCAATTCTTAAAATTTCTCAATGAAAATCACATTAGAATACTTCAAATAATTCTACCAATCAATTAATATCATTAGTTGAATTTTTTTCTTGGAAAAATTCCCACCAAAAATCATCATGATCCCACCCTTGGGAGTTTTTTTTAATTTTTAAAAAATGCCAAAATCTGCTCTAGAAGCCGCGATTCTTAAAATTTCTCAATGAAAATCACATTAGAATACTTCAAATAATTCTACCAATCAATTAATATCATTAGTTGAATTTTTTTCTTGGAAAAATTCCCACCAAAAATCATCATGATCCCACCCTTGGGAGTTTTTTATTTTTTTAAAAATGCCAAAATCTGATCTAAAAACCGCAATTCTTAAAATTTCTCAATGAAAATCACATTAGAATACTTCAAATAATTCTATCAATCAATTAATATCATTAGTTGAATTATTTTCTTGGAAAAATTCCCACAAAAATCATCATGATCCCACCCTTGGGAGTTTTTTTTAATTTTTAAAAAATGCCAAAATCTGCTCTAGAAGCCGCGATTCTTAAAATTTCTCAATGAAATTCACATTAGAATACTTCAAATAATTCTACCAATCAATTAATATCATTAGTTGAATTTTTTTCTTGGAAAAATTCCCACCAAAAATCATCATGATCCCACCCTTGGGAGTTTTTTATTTTTTTTAAATGCCAAAATCTGCTCTAAAAACCGCAATTCTTAAAATTTCTCAATGAAAATTACATTAGAATACTTCAAATAATTCTACCAATCAATTAATATCATTAGTTGAATTTTTTTCTTGGAAAAATTCCCACCAAAAATCATCATGATCCCACTCTTGGGAGTTTTTTTTTTTAATTTTTTAAAAATGCCAAAATCTGCTCTAAAAACCGCAATTCTTAAAATTTCTCAATGAAAATCACATTAGAATACTTCAAATAATTCTACCAATCAATTAATATCATTAGTTGAATTTTTTTCTTGGAAAAATTCCCACCAAAAATCATCATGATCCCACCCTTGGGAGTTTTTTAATTTTTTAAAAATGCCAAAATCTGCTCTAGAAACCGCAATTCTTAAAATTTCTCAATGAAAATCACATTAGAATACTTCAAATAATTCTACCAATCAACTAATATCATTAGTTGAATTTTTTTCTTGGAAAAATTCCCACCAAAAATCATCATGATCCCACCCTTGGGAGTTTTTTTTTAATTTTTTAAAAATGCCAAAATCTGCTCTAGAAACCGCAATTCTTAAAATTTCTCAATGAAAATCACATTAGAATACTTCAAATAATTCTACCAATCAATTAATATCATTAGTTGAATTTTTTCTTGGAAAAATTCCCACCAAAAATCATCATGATCCCACCCTTGGGAGTTTTTTTTTAATTTTTTAAAAATGCCAAAATCTGCTCTAGAAGCCGCGATTCTTAAAATTTCTCAATGAAAATCACATTAGAATACTTCAAATAATTCTACCAATCAATTAATATCATTAGTTGAATTATTTTCTTGGAAAAATTCCCACAAAAATCATCATGATCCCACCCTTAGGATTTTTTTTTTATTTTTTTAAAAATGCCAAAATCTGCTCTAAAAACCGCAATTCTTAAAATTTCTCAATGAAAATCACATTAGAATACTTCAAATAATTCTATCAATCAATTAATATCATTAGTTGAATTATTTTCTTGGAAAAATTCCCACAAAAATCATCATGATCCCACCCTTGGGAGTTTTTTTTTAATTTTTTAAAAATGCCAAAATCTGCTCTAGAAACCGCGATTCTTAAAATTTCTCAATGAAAATCACATTAGAATACTTCAAATAATTCTACCAATCAACTAATATCATTAGTTGAAATTTTTTCTTGGAAAAATTCCCACCAAAAATCATCATGATCCCACCCTTGGGAGTTTTTTTTAATTTTTTAAAAATGCCAAAATCTGCTCTAGAAACCGCACTTCTTAAAATTTCTCAATGAAAATCACATTAGAATACTTCAAATAATTCTATCAATCAATTAATATCATTATTTGAATTATTTTCTTGGAAAAATTCCCACAAAAATCATCATGATCCCACCCTTGGGAGTTTTTTTTAATTTTTAAAAAATGCCAAAATCTGCTCTAGAAGCCGCGATTCTTAAAATTTCTCAATGAAATTCACATTAGAATACTTCAAATAATTCTACCAATCAATTAATATCATTAGTTGAATTTTTTTCTTGGAAAAATTCCCACCAAAAATCATCATGATCCCACCCTTGGGAGTTTTTTATTTTTTTTAAATGCCAAAATCTGCTCTAAAAACCGCAATTCTTAAAATTTCTCAATGAAAATTACATTAGAATACTTCAAATAATTCTACCAATCAATTAATATCATTAGTTGATTTTTTTTCTTGGAAAAATTCCCACCAAAAATCATCATGATCCCACTCTTGGGAGTTTTTTTTTTTAATTTTTTAAAAATGCCAAAATCTGCTCTAAAAACCGCAATTCTTAAAATTTCTCAATGAAAATCACATTAGAATACTTCAAATAATTCTACCAATCAATTAATATCATTAGTTGAATTTTTTTCTTGGAAAAATTCCCACCAAAAATCATCATGATCCCACCCTTGGGAGTTTTTTTTAATTTTTAAAAAATGCCAAAATCTGCTCTAGAAGCCGCGATTCTTAAAATTTCTCAATGAAAATCACATTAGAATACTTCAAATAATTCTACCAATCAATTAATATCATTAGTTGAATTTTTTTCTTGGAAAAATTCCCACCAAAAATCATCATGATCCCACCCTTGGGAGTTTTTTATTTTTTTAAAAATGCCAAAATCTGATCTAAAAACCGCAATTCTTAAAATTTCTCAATGAAAATCACATTAGAATACTTCAAATAATTCTATCAATCAATTAATATCATTAGTTGAATTATTTTCTTGGAAAAATTCCCACAAAAATCATCATGATCCCACCCTTGGGAGTTTTTTTTTTTAATTTTTTAAAAATGCCAAAATCTGCTCTAGAAACCGCAATTCTTAAAATTTCTCAATAAAAATCACATTAGAATACTTCAAATAATTCTACCAATCAATTAATATCATTAGTTGAATTTTTTTCTTGGAAAAATTCCCACCAAAAATCATCATGATCCCACTCTTGGGATTTTTTTTTTTTTTTAATTTTTTAAAAATGCCAAAATCTGCTCTAAAAACCGCAATTCTTAAAATTTCTCAATGAAAATTACATTAGAATACTTCAAATAATTCTACCAATCAATTAATATCATTAGTTGAATTTTTTTCTTGGAAAAATTCCCACCAAAAATCATCATGATCCCACTCTTGGGAGTTTTTTTTTTTAATTTTTTAAAAATGCCAAAATCTGCTCTAGAAGCCGCAATTCTTAAAATTTCTCAATGAAAATCACATTAGAATACTTCAAATAATTCTACCAATCAACTAATATCATTAGTTGAATTTTTTTCTTGGAAAAATTCCCACCAAAAATCATCATGATCCCACCCTTGGGAGTTTTTTTTTAATTTTTTAAAAATGCCAAAATCTGCTCTAGAAACCGCAATTCTTAAAATTTCTCAATGAAAATCACATTAGAATACTTCAAATAATTCTACCAATCAATTAATATCATTAGTTGAATTTTTTTCTTGGAAAAATTCCCACCAAAAATCATCATGATCCCACCCTTGGGAGTTTTTTTTTAATTTTTTAAAAATGCCAAAATCTGCTCTAGAAGAAAAATTCCCACAAAAATCATCTCTAGAAGCCGCGATTCTTAAAATTTCTCAATGAAAATCACATTAGAATACTTCAAATAATTCTACCAATCAATTAATATCATTAGTTGAATTATTTTCTTGGAAAAATTCCCACAAAAATCATCATGATCCCACCCTTAGGATTTTTTTTTTATTTTTTTAAAAATGCCAAAATCTGCTCTAAAAACCGCAATTCTTAAAATTTCTCAATGAAAATCACATTAGAATACTTCAAATAATTCTATCAATCAATTAATATCATTAGTTGAATTATTTTCTTGGAAAAATTCCCACAAAAATCATCATGATCCCACCCTTGGGAGTTTTTTTTTAATTTTTTAAAAATGCCAAAATCTGCTCTAGAAACCGCGACTCTTAAAATTTCTCAATGAAAATCACATTAGAATACTTCAAATAATTCTACCAATCAACTAATATCATTAGTTGAATTTTTTTCTTGGAAAAATTCCCACCAAAAATCATCATGATCCCACCCTTGGGAGTTTTTTTTAATTTTTTAAAAATGCCAAAATCTGCTCTAGAAACCGCACTTCTTAAAATTTCTCAATGAAAATCACATTAGAATACTTCAAATAATTCTATCAATCAATTAATATCATTATTTGAATTATTTTCTTGGAAAAATTCCCACAAAAATCATCATGATCCCACCCTTGGGAGTTTTTTTTAATTTTTAAAAAATGCCAAAATCTGCTCTAGAAGCCGCGATTCTTAAAATTTCTCAATGAAATTCACATTAGAATACTTCAAATAATTCTACCAATCAATTAATATCATTAGTTGAATTTTTTTCTTGGAAAAATTCCCACCAAAAATCATCATGATCCCAACCTTGGGAGTTTTTTATTTTTTTAAAATGCCAAAATCTGCTCTAAAAACCGCAATTCTTAAAATTTCTCAATG
This sequence comes from Phlebotomus papatasi, assembly GCF_024763615.1. Lineage (NCBI taxonomy): Eukaryota > Metazoa > Arthropoda > Insecta > Diptera > Psychodidae > Phlebotomus > Phlebotomus papatasi. Next base: position 29,013 of record NW_026604508.1, read on the forward strand.
AAAATTACATTAGAATACTTCAAATAATTCTACCAATCAATTAATATCATTAGTTGAATTTTTTTCTTGGAAAAATTCCCACCAAAAATCATCATGATCCCACTCTTGGGAGTTTTTTTTTTTTAATTTTTTAAAAATGCCAAAATCTGCTCTAAAAACCGCAATTCTTAAAATTTCTCAATGAAAATCACATTAGAATACTTCAAATAATTCTACCAATCAATTAATATCATTAGTTGAATTTTTTTCTTGGAAAAATTCCCACCAAAAATCATCATGATCCCACCCTTGGGAGTTTTTTTTAATTTTTAAAAAATGCCAAAATCTGCTCTAGAAGCCGCGATTCTTAAAATTTCTCAATGAAAATCACATTAGAATACTTCAAATAATTCTACCAATCAATTAATATCATTAGTTGAATTTTTTTCTTGGAAAAATTCCCACCAAAAATCATCATGATCCCACCCTTGGGAGTTTTTTATTTTTTTAAAAATGCCAAAATCTGATCTAAAAACCGCAATTCTTAAAATTTCTCAATGAAAATCACATTAGAATACTTCAAATAATTCTATCAATCAATTAATATCATTAGTTGAATTATTTTCTTGGAAAAATTCCCACAAAAATCATCATGATCCCACCCTTGGGAGTTTTTTTTTTTTAATTTTTAAAAAATGCCAAAATCTGCTCTAGAAACCGCAATTCTTAAAATTTCTCAATAAAAATCACATTAGAATACTTCAAATAATTCTACCAATCAATTAATATCATTAGTTGAATTTTTTTCTTGGAAAAATTCCCACCAAAAATCATCATGATCCCACCGTTGGGAGTTTTTTTTTAATTTTTAAAAAATGCCAAAATCTGCTCTAGAAACCGCGATTCTTAAAATTTCTCAATGAAAATCACATTAGAATACTTCAAATAATTCTACCAATCAATTAATATCATTAGTTGAATTTTTTTCTTGGAAAAATTCCCACCAAAACTCATCATGATCCCACCCTTGGGAGTTTTTTAATTTTTAAAAAATGCCAAAATCTGCTCTAGAAACCGCGATTCTTAAAATTTCTCAATGAAAATCACATTAGAATACTTCAAATAATTCTACCAATCAATTAATATCATTAGTTGAATTTGTTTCTTGGAAAAATTCCCACAAAAATCATCATGATCCCACCCTTGGGAGTTTTTTTTTTAATTTTTTAAAAATGCCAAAATCTGCTCTAGAAACCGCGATTCTTAAAATTTCTCAATGAAAATCACATTAGAATACTTCAAATAATTCTATCAATCAATTAATATCATTAGTTGAATTTTTTTCTTGGAAAAATTCCCACAAAAATCATCATGATCCCACCCTTGGGAGTTTTTTTTAATTTTTTAAAAATGCCAAAATCTGCTCTAGAAACCGCAATTCTTAAAATTTCTCAATGAAAATCACATTAGAATATTTCAAATAATTCTATCAATCAATTAATATCATTAGTTGAATTTGTTTCTTGGAAAAATTCCCACCAAAAATCATCATGATCCCACCCTTGGGAGTTTTTTTTTAATTTTTTAAAAATGCCAAAATCTGCTCTAGAAACCGCAATTCTTAAAATTTCTCATTGAAAATCACATTAGAATACTTCAAATAATTCTATCAATCAATTAATATCATTAGTTGAATTTTTTTCTTGGAAAAATTCCCACCAAAAATCATCATGATCCCACCCTTGGGAGTTTTTTTTTAATTTTTTAAAAATGCCAAAATCTGCTCTAGAAACCGCAATTCTTAAAATTTCGCAATGAAAATCACATTAGAATACTTCAAATAATTCTACCAATCAATTAATATCATTAGTTGAATTTTTTTCTTGGAAAAATTCCCACCAAAAATCATCATGATCCCACCCTTGGGAGTTTTTTTTTAATTTTTAAAAAATGCCAAAATCTGCTCTAGAAACCGCGATTCTTAAAATTTCTCAATGAAAATCACATTAGAATACTTCAAATAATTCTACCAATCAATTAATATCATTAGTTGAATTTTTTTCTTGGAAAAATTCCCACCAAAATCATCATGATCCCACCCTTGGGAGTTTTTTTTAATTTTTAAAAAATGCCAAAATCTGCTCTAGAAACCGCGATTCTTAAAATTTCTCAATGATAATCACACTAGAATACTTAAAATAATTCTACCAATCAATTAATATCATTAGTTGATTTTTTTTCTTGGAAAAATTCCCACCAAAAATCATCATGATCCCACCCTTGGGAGTTTTTTTTTTTAATTTTTTAAAAATGACAAAATCTCCTCTAGAAACCGCAATTCTTAAAATTTCTCAATGAAAATCACATTAGAATACTTCAAATAATTCTACCAATCAATTAATATCATTAGTTGAATTATTTTCTTGGAAAAATTCCCACAAAAATCATCATGATCCCACCCTTGGGAGTTTTTTTTTAATTTTTAAAAAATGCCAAAATCTGCTCTAGAAACCGCGATTCTTAAAATTTCTCAATGAAAATCACATTAGAATACTTCAAATAATTCTACCAATCAATTAATATCATTAGTTGAATTTTTTTCTTGGAAAAATTCCCACCAAAAATCATCATGATCCCACCCTTGGGAGTTTTTTTTTAATTTTTTAAAAATGCCAAAATCTGCTCTAGAAACCGCAATTCTTAAAATTTCTCAATGAAAATCACATTAGAATACTTCAAATAATTCTATCAATCAATTAATATCATTATTTGAATTATTTTCTTGGAAAAATTCCCACAAAAATCGTCATGATCCCACCCTTGGGAGTTTTTTTTAATTTTTAAAAAATGCCAAAATCTGCTCTAGAAGCCGCGATTCTTAAAATTTCTCAATGAAATTCACATTAGAATACTTCAAATAATTCTACCAATCAATTAGTATCATTAGTTGAATTTTTTTCTTGGAAAAATTCCCACCAAAAATCATCATGATCCCACCCTTGGGAGTTTTTTATTTTTTTAAAAATGCCAAAATCTGCTCTAAAAACCGCAATTCTTAAAATTTCTCAATGAAAATTACATTAGAATACTTCAAATAATTCTACCAATCAATTAATATCATTAGTTGAATTTTTTTCTTGGAAAAATTCCCACCAAAAATCATCATGATCCCACCCTTGGGAGTTTTTTATTTTTTTAAAAATGCCAAAATCTGCTCTAAAAACCGCAATTCTTAAAATTTCTCAATGAAAATCACATTAGAATACTTCAAATAATTCTACCAATCAATTAATATCATTAGTTGAATTTTTTTCTTGGAAAAATTCCCACCAAAAATCATCATGATCCCACCCTTGGGAGTTTTTTTTAATTTTTAAAAAATGCCAAAATCTGCTCTAGAAACCGCGATTCTTAAAATTTCTCAATGAAAATCACATTAGAATACTTCAAATAATTCTACCAATCAATTAATATCATTAGTTGAATTTTTTTCTTGGAAAAATTCCCACCAAAACTCATCATGATCCCACCCTTGGGAGTTTTTTAATTTTTTAAAAATGCCAAAATCTGCTCTAGAAGCCGCGATTCTTAAAATTTCTCAATGAAAATCACATTAGAATACTTCAAATAATTCTATCAATCAATTAATATCATTAGTTGAATTTTTTTCTTGGAAAAATTCCCACAAAAATCATCATGATCCCACCCTTGGGAGTTTTTTTTTAATTTTTTAAAAATGCCAAAATCTGCTCTAGAAACCGCAATTCTTAAAATTTCTCAATGAAAATCACATTAGAATACTTCAAATAATTCTACCAATCAATTAATATCATTAGTTGAATTATTTTCTTGGAAAAATTCCCACAAAAATCATCATGATCCCACCCTTAGGATTTTTTTTTTATTTTTTTAAAAATGCCAAAATCTGCTCTAAAAACCGCAATTCTTAAAATTTCTCAATGAAAATCACATTAGAATACTTCAAATAATTCTATCAATCAATTAATATCATTAGTTGAATTTTTTCTTGGAAAAATTCCCACAAAAATCATCATGATCCCACCCTTGGGAGTTTTTTTTAATTTTTAAAAAATGCCAAAATCTGCTCTAGAAGCCGCGATTCTTAAAATTTCTCAATGAAATTCACATTAGAATACTTCAAATAATTCTACCAATCAATTAATATCATTAGTTGAATTTTTTTCTTGGAAAAATTCCCACCAAAAATCATCATGATCCCACCCTTGGGAGTTTTTTATTTTTTTAAAATGCCAAAATCTGCTCTAAAAACCGCAATTCTTAAAATTTCTCAATGAAAATTACATTAGAATACTTCAAATAATTCTACCAATCAATTAATATCATTAGTTGAATTTTTTTCTTGGAAAAATTCCCACCAAAAATCATCATGATCCCACTCTTGGGAGTTTTTTTTTTTAATTTTTTAAAAATGCCAAAATCTGCTCTAAAAACCGCAATTCTTAAAATTTCTCTATGAAAATCACATTAGAATACTTCAAATAATTCTACCAATCAATTAATATCATTAGTTGAATTTTTTTCTTGGAAAAATTCCCACCAAAAATCATCATGATCCCACCCTTGGGAGTTTTTTTTTAATTTTTTAAAAATGCCAAAATCTGCTCTAGAAACCGCAATTCTTAAAATTTCTCAATGAAAATCACATTAGAATACTTCAAATAATTCTATCAATCAATTAATATCATTATTTGAATTATTTTCTTGGAAAAATTCCCACAAAAATCGTCATGATCCCACCCTTGGGAGTTTTTTTTAATTTTTAAAAAATGCCAAAATCTGCTCTAGAAGCCGCGATTCTTAAAATTTCGCAATGAAATTCACATTAGAATACTTCAAATAATTCTACCAATCAATTAATATCATTAGTTGAATTTTTTTCTTGGAAAAATTCCCACCAAAAATCATCATGATCCCACCCTTGGGAGTTTTTTATTTTTTTAAAAATGCCAAAATCTGCTCTAAAAACCGCAATTCTTAAAATTTCTCAATGAAAATTACATTAGAATACTTCAAATAATTCTACCAATCAATTAATATCATTAGTTGAATTTTTTTCTTGGAAAAATTCCCACCAAAAATCATCATGATCCCACCCTTGGGAGTTTTTTATTTTTTTAAAAATGCCAAAATCTGCTCTAAAAACCGCAATTCTTAAAATTTCTCAATGAAAATCACATTAGAATACTTCAAATAATTCTACCAATCAATTAATATCATTAGTTGAATTTTTTTCTTGGAAAAATTCCCACCAAAAATCATCATGATCCCACCCTTGGGAGTTTTTTTTAATTTTTAAAAAATGCCAAAATCTGCTCTAGAAACCGCGATTCTTAAAATTTCTCAATGAAAATCACATTAGAATACTTCAAATAATTCTACCAATCAATTAATATCATTAGTTGAATTTTTTTCTTGGAAAAATTCCCACCAAAACTCATCATGATCCCACCCTTGGGAGTTTTTTAATTTTTTAAAAATGCCAAAATCTGCTCTAGAAACCGCGATTCTTAAAATTTCTCAATGAAAATCACATTAGAATACTTCAAATAATTCTACCAATCAATTAATATCTTTAGTTGAATTTGTTTCTTGGAAAAATTCCCACAAAAATCATCATGATCCCACCCTTGGGAGTTTTTTTTTTAATTTTTTAAAAATGCCAAAATCTGCTCTAGAAGCCGCGATTCTTAAAATTTCTCAATGAAAATCACATTAGAATACTTCAAATAATTCTATCAATCAATTAATATCATTAGTTGAATTTTTTTCTTGGAAAAATTCCCACAAAAATCATCATGATCCCACCCTTGGGAGTTTTTTTTTAATTTTTTAAAAATGCCAAAATCTGCTCTAGAAACCGCAATTCTTAAAATTTCTCAATGAAAATCACATTAGAATACTTCAAATAATTCTACCAATCAATTAATATCATTAGTTGAATTATTTTCTTGGAAAAATTCCCACAAAAATCATCATGATCCCACCCTTAGGATTTTTTTTTTATTTTTTTAAAAATGCCAAAATCTGCTCTAAAAACCGCAATTCTTAAAATTTCTCAATGAAAATCACATTAGAATACTTCAAATAATTCTATCAATCAATTAATATCATTAGTTGAATTTTTTCTTGGAAAAATTCCCACAAAAATCATCATGATCCCACCCTTGGGAGTTTTTTTTAATTTTTAAAAAATGCCAAAATCTGCTCTAGAAGCCGCGATTCTTAAAATTTCTCAATGAAATTCACATTAGAATACTTCAAATAATTCTACCAATCAATTAATATCATTAGTTGAATTTTTTTCTTGGAAAAATTCCCACCAAAAATCATCATGATCCCACCCTTGGGAGTTTTTTATTTTTTTAAAATGCCAAAATCTGCTCTAAAAACCGCAATTCTTAAAATTTCTCAATGAAAATTACATTAGAATACTTCAAATAATTCTACCAATCAATTAATATCATTAGTTGAATTTTTTTCTTGGAAAAATTCCCACCAAAAATCATCATGATCCCACTCTTGGGAGTTTTTTTTTTTAATTTTTTAAAAATGCCAAAATCTGCTCTAAAAACCGCAATTCTTAAAATTTCTCTATGAAAATCACATTAGAATACTTCAAATAATTCTACCAATCAATTAATATCATTAGTTGAATTTTTTTCTTGGAAAAATTCCCACCAAAAATCATCATGATCCCACCCTTGGGAGTTTTTTTTTAATTTTTTAAAAATGCCAAAATCTGCTCTAGAAACCGCAATTCTTAAAATTTCTCAATGAAAATCACATTAGAATACTTCAAATAATTCTATCAATCAATTAATATCATTATTTGAATTATTTTCTTGGAAAAATTCCCACAAAAATCGTCATGATCCCACCCTTGGGAGTTTTTTTTAATTTTTAAAAAATGCCAAAATCTGCTCTAGAAGCCGCGATTCTTAAAATTTCGCAATGAAATTCACATTAGAATACTTCAAATAATTCTACCAATCAATTAATATCATTAGTTGAATTTTTTTCTTGGAAAAATTCCCACCAAAAATCATCATGATCCCACCCTTGGGAGTTTTTTATTTTTTTAAAAATGCCAAAATCTGCTCTAAAAACCGCAATTCTTAAAATTTCTCAATGAAAATTACATTAGAATACTTCAAATAATTCTACCAATCAATTAATATCATTAGTTGAATTTTTTTCTTGGAAAAATTCCCACCAAAAATCATCATGATCCCACCCTTGGGAGTTTTTTATTTTTTTAAAAATGCCAAAATCTGCTCTAAAAACCGCAATTCTTAAAATTTCTCAATGAAAATCACATTAGAATACTTCAAATAATTCTACCAATCAATTAATATCATTAGTTGAATTTTTTTCTTGGAAAAATTCCCACCAAAAATCATCATGATCCCACCCTTGGGAGTTTTTTTTAATTTTTAAAAAATGCCAAAATCTGCTCTAGAAACCGCGATTCTTAAAATTTCTCAATGAAAATCACATTAGAATACTTCAAATAATTCTACCAATCAATTAATATCATTAGTTGAATTTTTTTCTTGGAAAAATTCCCACCAAAACTCATCATGATCCCACCCTTGGGAGTTTTTTAATTTTTTAAAAATGCCAAAATCTGCTCTAGAAACCGCGATTCTTAAAATTTCTCAATGAAAATCACATTAGAATACTTCAAATAATTCTACCAATCAATTAATATCTTTAGTTGAATTTGTTTCTTGGAAAAATTCCCACAAAAATCATCATGATCCCACCCTTGGGAGTTTTTTTTTTAATTTTTTAAAAATGCCAAAATCTGCTCTAGAAGCCGCGATTCTTAAAATTTCTCAATGAAAATCACATTAGAATACTTCAAATAATTCTATCAATCAATTAATATCATTAGTTGAATTTTTTTCTTGGAAAAATTCCCACAAAAATCATCATGATCCCACCCTTGGGAGTTTTTTTTTAATTTTTTAAAAATGCCAAAATCTGCTCTAGAAACCGCAATTCTTAAAATTTCTCAATGAAAATCACATTAGAATACTTCAAATAATTCTACCAATCAATTAATATCATTAGTTGAATTATTTTCTTGGAAAAATTCCCACAAAAATCATCATGATCCCACCCTTAGGATTTTTTTTTTAATTTTTAAAAAATGCCAAAATCTGCTCTAGAAGCCGCGATTCTTAAAATTTCTCAATGAAATTCACATTAGAATACTTCAAATAATTCTACCAATCAATTAATATCATTAGTTGAATTTTTTTCTTGGAAAAATTCCCACCAAAAATCATCATGATCCCACCCTTGGGAGTTTTTTATTTTTTTAAAATGCCAAAATCTGCTCTAAAAACCGCAATTCTTAAAATTTCTCAATGAAAATTACATTAGAATACTTCAAATAATTCTACCAATCAATTAATATCATTAGTTGAATTTTTTTCTTGGAAAAATTCCCACCAAAAATCATCATGATCCCACTCTTGGGAGTTTTTTTTTTAATTTTTTAAAAATGCCAAAATCTGCTCTAAAAACCGCAATTCTTAAAATTTCTCTATGAAAATCACATTAGAATACTTCAAATAATTCTACCAATCAATTAATATCATTAGTTGAATTTTTTTCTTGGAAAAATTCCCACCAAAAATCATCATGATCCCACCCTTGGGAGTTTTTTTTAATTTTTAAAAAATGCCAAAATCTGCTCTAGAAGCCGCGATTCTTAAAATTTCTCAATGAAAATCACATTAGAATACTTCAAATAATTCTACCAATCAATTAATATCATTAGTTGAATTTTTTTCTTGGAAAAATTCCCACCAAAAATCATCATGATCCCACCCTTGGGAGTTTTTTATTTTTTTTAAAAATGCCAAAATCTGCTCTAAAAACCGCAATTCTTAAAATTTCTCAATGAAAATCACATTAGAATACTTCAAATAATTCTATCAATCAATTAATATCATTAGTTGAATTTTTTTCTTGGAAAAATTCCCGCCAAAAATCATCATGATCCCACCGTTGGGAGTTTTTTTTAATTTTTAAAAAATGCCAAAATCTGCTCTAGAAACCGCGATTCTTAAAATTTCTCAATGAAAATCACATTAGAATACTTCAAATAATTCTACCAATCAATTAATATCATTAGTTGAATTTTTTTCTTGGAAAAATTCCCACCAAAACTCATCATGATCCCACCCTTGGGAGTTTTTTAATTTTTAAAAAATGCCAAAATCTGCTCTAGAAACCGCGATTCTTAAAATTTCTCAATGAAAATCACATTAGAATACTTCAAATAATTCTACCAATCAATTAATATCATTAGTTGAATTTTTTTCTTGGAAAAATTCCCACAAAAATCATCATGATCCCACCCTTGGGAGTTTTTTTTTTAATTTTTTAAAAATGCCAAAATCTGCTCTAGAAGCCGCGATTCTTAAAATTTCTCAATGAAAATCACATTAGAATACTTCAAATAATTCTATCAATCAATTAATATCATTAGTTGAATTTTTTTCTTGGAAAAATTCCCACAAAAATCATCATGATCCCACCCTTGGGAGTTTTTTTTAATTTTTTAAAAATGCCAAAATCTGCTCTAGAAACCGCAATTCTTAAAATTTCTCAATGAAAATCACATTAGAATATTTCAAATAATTCTATCAATCAATTAATATCATTAGTTGAATTTGTTTCTTGGAAAAATTCCCACCAAAAATCATCATGATCCCACCCTTGGGAGTTTTTTTTTTAATTTTTTAAAAATGCCAAAATCTGCTCTAGAAACCGCAATTCTTAAAATTTCGCAATGAAAATCACATTAGAATACTTCAAATAATTCTACCAATCAATTAATATCATTAGTTGAATTTTTTTCTTGGAAAAATTCCCACCAAAAATCATCATGATCCCACCCTTGGGAGTTTTTTTTTAATTTTTAAAAAATGCCAAAATCTGCTCTAGAAACCGCGATTCTTAAAATTTCTCAATGAAAATCACATTAGAATACTTCAAATAATTCTACCAATCAATTAATATCATTAGTTGAATTTTTTTCTTGGAAAAATTCCCACCAAAAATCATCATGATCCCACCCTTGGGAGTTTTTTTTAATTTTTTAAAAATGCCAAAATCTGCTCTAGAAACCGCAATTCTTAAAATTTCTCAATGAAAATCACATTAGAATACTTCAAATAATTCTACCAATCAATTAATATCATTAGTTGAATTATTTTCTTGGAAAAATTCCCACAAAAATCATCATGATCCCTCCCTTGGGAGTTTTTTTTAATTTTCAAAAAAATGCCAAAATCTGCTCTAGAAGCCGCGATTCTTAAAATTTCTCAATGAAAATCACATTAGAATACTTCAAATAATTCTACCAATCAATTAATATCATTAGTTGAATTTTTTTCTTGGAAAAATTCCCACCAAAAATCATCATGATCCCACCCTTGGGAGTTTTTTATTTTTTTAAAAATGCCAAAATCTGCTCTAAAAACCGCAATTCTTAAAATTTCTCAATGAAAATCACATTAGAATACTTCAAATAATTCTACCAATCAATTAATATCATTAGTTGAATTTTTTTCTTGGAAAAATTCCCACCAAAAATCATCATGATCCCACCCTTGGGAGTTTTTTTAATTTTTAAAAAATGCCAAAATCTGCTCTAGAAGCCGCGATTCTTAAAATTTCTCAATGAAAATCACATTAGAATACTTCAAATAATTCTACCAATCAATTAATATCATTAGTTGAATTTTTTTCTTGGAAAAATTCCCACCAAAAATCATCATGATCCCACCCTTGGGAGTTTTTTATTTTTTTAAAAATGCCAAAATCTGATCTAAAAACCGCAATTCTTAAAATTTCTCAATGAAAATCACATTAGAATACTTCAAATAATTCTATCAATCAATTAATATCATTAGTTGAATTATTTTCTTGGAAAAATTCCCACAAAAATCATCATGATCCCACCCTTGGGAGTTTTTTTTAATTTTTAAAAAATGCCAAAATCTGCTCTAGAAACCGCGATTCTTAAAATTTCTCAACGAAAATCACATTAGAATACTTCATATAATTCTACCAATCAATTAGTATCATTAGTTGAATTTTTTTCTTGGAAAAATTCCCACCAAAACTCATCATGATCCCACCCTTGGGAGTTTTTTAATTTTTTAAAAATGCCAAAATCTGCTCTAGAAACCGCGATTCTTAAAATTTCTCAATGAAAATCACATTAGAATACTTCAAATAATTCTACCAATCAATTAATATCATTAGTTGAATTTGTTTCTTGGAAAAATTCCCACAAAAATCATCATGATCCCACCCTTGGGAGTTTTTTTTTAATTTTTTAAAAATGCCAAAATCTGCTCTAGAAGCCGCGATTCTTAAAATTTCTCAATGAAAATCACATTAGAATACTTCAAATAATTCTATCAATCAATTAATATCATTAGTTGATTTTTTTTCTTGGAAAAATTCCCACAAAAATCATCATGATCCCACCCTTCGGAGTTTTTTTTTAATTTTTTAAAAATGCCAAAATCTGCTCTAGAAACCGCAATTCTTAAAATTTCTCATTGAAAATCACATTAGAATACTTCAAATAATTCTATCAATCAATTAATATCATTAGTTGAATTTTTTTCTTGGAAAAATTCCCACCAAAAATCATCATGATCCCACCCTTGGGAGTTTTTTTTTAATTTTTTAAAAATGCCAAAATCTGCTCTAGAAACCGCAATTCTTAAAATTTCTCAATGAAAATCACATTAGAATACTTCAAATAATTCTACCAATCAATTAATATCATTAGTTGAATTTTTTTCTTGGAAAAATTCCCACCAAAAATCATCATGATCCCACCCTTGGGAGTTTTTTAATTTTTTAAAAATGCCAAAATCTGCTCTAGAAGCCGCAATTCTTAAAATTTCTCAATGAAAATCACATTAGAATACTTCAAATAATTCTACCAATCAATTCATATCATTAGTTGAATTATTTTCTTGGAAAAATTCCCACAAAAATCATCATGATCCCACCCTTGGGAGGTTTTTTTTATTTTTTTAAAAATGCCAAAATCTGCTCTAGAAACCGCAATTCTTAAAATTTCTCAATGAAAATCACATTAGAATACTTCAAATAATTCTATCAATCAATTAATATCATTAGTTGAATTTTTTTCTTGGAAAAATTCCCACAAAAATCATCATGATCCCACCCTTGGGAGTTTTTTTTAATTTTTTAAAAATGCCAAAATCTGCTCTAGAAACCGCAATTCTTAAAATTTCTCAATTAAAATCACATTAGAATACTTCAAATAATTCTATCAATCAATTAATATCATTAGTTGAATTTGTTTCTTGGAAAAATTCCCACCAAAAATCATCATGATCCCACCCTTGGGAGTTTTTTTTTAATTTTTTAAAAATGCCAAAATCTGCTCTAGAAACCGCAATTCTTAAAATTTCTCATTGAAAATCACATTAGAATACTTCAAATAATTCTATCAATCAATTAATATCATTAGTTGAATTTTTTTCTTGGAAAAATTCCCACCAAAAATCATCATGATCCCACCCTTGGGAGTTTTTTAATTTTTTAAAAATGCCAAAATCTGCTCTAGAAACCGCAATTCTTAAAATTTCTCAATGAAAATCACATTAGAATACTTCAAATAATTCTATCAATCAATTAATATCATTAGTTGAATTTGTTTCTTGGAAAAATTCACACCAAAAATCATCATGATCCCACGCTTGGGAGTTTTTTTTTTAATTTTTTTGAAAATGCCAAAATCTGCTCTAGAAACCGCAATTCTTAAAATTTCTCATTGAAAATCACATTAGAATACTTCAAATAATTCTATCAATCAATTAATATCATTAGTTGAATTTTTTTCTTGGAAAAATTCCCACCAAAAATCATCATGATCCGATCCCACCCTTGGGAGTTTTTTTTTTAATTTTTTAAAAATGCCAAAATCTGCTCTAGAAACCGCAATTCTTAAAATTTCGCAATGAAAATCACATTAGAATACTTCAAATAATTCTACCAATCAATTAATATCATTAGTTGAATTTTTTTCTTGGAAAAATTCCCACCAAAAATCATCATGATCCCACCCTTGGGATTTTTTTTTAATTTTTAAAAAATGCCAAAATCTGCTCTAGAAACCGCGATTCTTAAAATTTCTCAATGAAAATCACATTAGAATACTTCAAATAATTCTACCAATCAATTAATATCATTAGTTGAATTTTTTTCTTGGAAAAATTCCCACCAAAAATCATCATGATCCCACCCTTGGGAGTTTTTTTTTTAATTTTTTAAAAATGCCAAAATCTGCTCTAGAAACCGCAATTCTTAAAATTTCTCAATGAAAATCACATTAGAATACTTCAAATAATTCTATCAATCAATTAATATCATTAGTTGAATTATTTTCTTGGAAAAATTCCCACAAAAATCATCATGATCCCACCCTTGGGAGTTTTTTTTAATTTTTAAAAAATGCCAAAATCTGCTCTAGAAGCCGCGATTCTTAAAATTTCTCAATGAAAATCACATTAGAATACTTCAAATAATTCTACCAATCAATTAATATCATTAGTTGAATTTTTTTCTTGGAAAAATTCCCACAAAAATCATCATGATCCCACCCTTGGGAGTTTTTTTTTAATTTTTTAAAAATGCCAAAATCTGCTCTAGAAACCGCAATTCTTAAAATTTCTCAATGAAAATCACATTAGAATACTTCAAATAATTCTATCAATCAATTAATATCATTAGTTGAATTTGTTTCTTGGAAAAATTCCCACCAAAAATCATCATGATCCCACCCTTGGGAGTTTTTTTTTAATTTTTTAAAAATGCCAAAATCTGTTCTAGAAACCGCAATTCTTAAAATTTTTCATTGAAAATCACATTAGAATACTTCAAATAATTCTATCAATCAATTAATATCATTAGTTGAATTTTTTTCTTGGAAAAATTCCCACCAAAAATCATCATGATCCCACCCTTGGGAGTTTTTTTTTTTAATTTTTTAAAAATGCCAAAATCTGCTCTAGAAACCGCAATTCTTAAAATTTCGCAATGAAAATCACATTAGAATACTTCAAATAATTCTACCAATCAATTAATATCATTAGTTGAATTTTTTTCTTGGAAAAATTCCCACCAAAAATCATCATGATCCCACCCTTGGGAGTTTTTTTTTAATTTTTAAAAAATGCCAAAATCTGCTCTAGAAACCGCGATTCTTAAAATTTCTCAATGAAAGTCACATTAGAATACTTCAAATAATTCTACCAATCAATTAATATCATTAGTTGAATTTTTTTCTTGGAAAAATTCCCACCAAAAATCATCATGATCCCACCCTTGGGAGTTTTTTTTTAATTTTTTAAAAGTGCCAAAATCTGCTCTAGAAACCGCAATTCTTAAAATTTCTCAATGAAAATCACATTAGAATACTTCAAATAATTCTATCAATCAATTAATATCATTAGTTGAATTATTTTCTTGGAAAAATTCCCACAAAAATCATCATGATCCCACCCTTGGGAGTTTTTTTTAATTTTTAAAAAATGCCAAAATCTGCTCTAGAAGCCGCGATTCTTAAAATTTCTCAATGAAAATCACATTAGAATACTTCAAATAATTCTACCAATCAATTAATATCATTAGTTGAATTTTTTTCTTGGAAAAATTCCCACCAAAAATCATCATGATCCCACCCTTGGGAGTTTTTTATTTTTTTAAAAATGCCAAAATCTGCTCTAAAAACCGCAATTCTTAAAATTTCTTAATGAAAATCACATTAGAATACTTCAAATAATTCTACCAATCAATTAATATCATTAGTTGAATTTTTTTCTTGGAAAAATTCCCACCAAAAATCATCATGATCCCACCCTTGGGAGTTTTTTATTTTTTTAAAAATGCCAAAATCTGCTCTAAAAACCGCAATTCTTAAAATTTCTCAATGAAAATCACATTAGAATACTTCAAATAATTCTATCAATCAATTAATATCATTAGTTGAATTTTTTTCTTGGAAAAATTCCCACCAAAAATCATCATGATCCCACTCTTGGGAGTTTTTTTTTTAATTTTTTAAAAATGCCAAAATCTGCTCTAAAAACCGCAATTCTTAAAATTTCTCAATGAAAATCACATTAGAATACTTCAAATAATTCTATCAATCAATTAATATCATTAGTTGAATTTTTTTCTTGGAAAAATTCCCACCAAAAATCATCATGATCCCACTCTTGGGAGTTTTTTTTTTAATTTTTTAAAAATGCCAAAATCTGCTCTAAAAACTGCAATTCTTAAAATTTCTCAATGAAAATCACATTAGAATACTTCAAATAATTCTATCAATCAATTAATATCATTAGTTGAATTTTTTTCTTGGAAAAATTCCCACCAAAAATCATCATGATCCCACTCTTGGGAGTTTTTTTTTTAATTTTTTAAAAATGCCAAAATCTGCTCTAAAAACTGCAATTCTTAAAATTTCTCAATGAAAATCACATTAGAATACTTCAAATAATTCTACCAATCAATTAATATCATTAGTTGAATTTTTTTCTTGGGAAAATTCCCACCAAAAATCATCATGATCCCACCCTTGGGAGTTTTTTTTTAATTTTTTAAAAATGCCAAAATCTGCTCTAGAAACCGCAATTCTTAAAATTTCTCAATGAAAATCACATTAGAATACTTCAAATAATTCTACCAATCAATTAATATCATTAGTTGAATTTTTTTCTTGGAAAAATTCCCACCAAAAATCATCATGATCCCACCCTTGGGAGTTTTTTTTAATTTTTAAAAAATGCCAAAATCTGCTCTAGAAGCCGCGATTCTTAAAATTTCTCAATGAAAATCACATTAGAATACTTCAAATAATTCTACCAATCAATTAATATCATTAGTTGAATTTTTTTCTTGGAAAAATTCCCACCAAAAATCATCATGATCCCACCCTTGGGAGTTTTTTATTTTTTTAAAAATGCCAAAATCTGCTCTAAAAACCGCAATTCTTAAAATTTCTCAATGAAAATCACATTAGAATACTTCAAATAATTCTATCAATCAATTAATATCATTAGTTGAATTATTTTCTTGGAAAAATTCCCACAAAAATCATCATGATCCCACCCTTGGGAGTTTTTTTTTAATTTTTTAAAAATGCCAAAATCTGCTCTAGAAACCGCAATTCTTAAAATTTCTCAATAAAAATCACATTAGAATACTTCAAATAATTCTACCAATCAATTAATATCATTAGTTGAATTTCTTTCTTGGAAAAATTCCCACCAAAAATCATCATGATCCCACCCTTGGGAGTTTTTTTTAATTTTTAAAAAATGCCAAAATCTGCTCTAGAAACCGCGATTCTTAAAATTTCTCAATGAAAATCACATTAGAATACTTCAAATAATTCTACCAATCAATTAATATCATTAGTTGAATTATTTTCTTGGAAAAATTCCCACCAAAAATCATCATGACCCCACCCTTGGAAGGTTTTTTTTAATTTTTTAAAAATGCCAAAATCTGCTCTAGAAACCGCGATTCTTAAAATTTCTCAATGAAAATCACATTAGAATACTTCAAATAATTCTACCAATCAATTAATATCATTAGTTGAATTTGTTTCTTGGAAAAATTCCCACAAAAATCATCATGATCCCACCCTTGGGAGTTTTTTTTTTAATTTTTTAAAAATGCCAAAATCTGCTCTAGAAGCCGCGATTCTTAAAATTTCTCAATGAAAATCACATTAGAATACTTCAAATAATTCTATCAATCAATTAATATCATTAGTTGAATTTTTTTCTTGGAAAAATTCCCACAAAAATCATCATGATCCCACCCTTGGGAGTTTTTTTTTAATTTTTTAAAAATGCCAAAATCTGCTCTAGAAACCGCAATTCTTAAAATTTCTCAATGAAAATCACATTAGAATACTTCAAATAATTCTAGCAATCAATTAATATCATTAGTTGAATTTGTTTCTTGGAAAAATTCCCACCAAAAATCATCATGATCCCACCATTGGGAGTTTTTTTTTAATTTTTAAAAAATGCCAAAATCTGCTCTAGAAGCCGCGATTCTTAAAATTTCTCAATGAAATTCACATTAGAATACTTCAAATAATTCTATCAATCAATTAATATCATTAGTTGAATTTTTTTCTTGGAAAAATTCCCAGCAAAAATCATCATGATCCCACCCTTGGGAGTTTTTTATTTTTTTAAAATGCCAAAATCTGCTCTAAAAACCGCAATTCTTAAAATTTCTCAATGAAAATTACATTAGAATACTTCAAATAATTCTACCAATCAATTAATATCATTAGTTGAATTTTTTTCTTGGAAAAATTCCCACCAAAAATCATCATGATCCCACTCTTGGGAGTTTTTTTTTAATTTTTTAAAAATGCCAAAATCTGCTCTAAAAACCGCAATTCTTAAAATTTCTCAATGAAAATCACATTAGAATACTTCAAATAATTCTACCAATCAATTAATATCATTAGTTGAATTTTTTTCTTGGAAAAATTCCCACCAAAAATCATCATGATCCCACCCTTGGGAGTTTTTTTTAATTTTTAAAAAATGCCAAAATCTGCTCTAGAAGCCGCGATTCTTAAAATTTCTCAATGAAAATCACATTAGAATACTTCAAATAATTCTACCAATCAATTAATATCATTAGTTGAATTTTTTTCTTGGAAAAATTCCCACAAAAATCATCATGATCCCACCCTTGGGAGTTTTTTATTTTTTTAAAAATGCCAAAATCTGATCTAAAAACCGCAATTCTTAAAATTTCTCAATGAAAATCACATTAGAATACTTCAAATAATTCTATCAATCAATTAATATCATTAGTTGAGTTATTTTCTTGGAAAAATTCCCACAAAAATCATCATGATCCCACCCTTGGGAGTTTTTTTTTTAATTTTTTAAAAATGCCAAAATCTGCTCTAGAAACCGCAATTCTTAAAATTTCTCAATAAAAATCACATTAGAATACTTCAAATAATTCTACCAATCAATTAATATCATTAGTTGAATTTTTTTCTTGGAAAAATTCCCACCAAAAATCATCATGATCCCACCGTTGGGAGTTTTTTTTAATTTTTAAAAAATGCCAAAATCTGCTCTAGAAACCGCGATTCTTAAAATTTCTCAATGAAAATCACATTAGAATACTTCAAATAATTCTACCAATCAATTAATATCATTAGTTGAATTTTTTTCTTGGAAAAATTCCCACGAAAAATCATCATGATCCCACCCTTGGGAGTTTTTTATTTTTTTAAAAAATGCCAAAATCTGCTCTAGAAACCGCAATTCTTAAAATTTCTCATTGAAAATCACATTAGAATACTTCAAATAATTCTATCAATCAATTAATATCATTAGTTGAATTTGTTTCTTGGAAAAATTCCCACCAAAAATCATCATGATCCCACCCTTGGGAGTTTTTTTTTAATTTTTTAAAAATGCCAAAATCTGTTCTAGAAACCGCAATTCTTAAAATTTCTCATTGAAAATCACATTAGAATACTTCAAATAATTCTATCAATCAATTAATATCATTAGTTGAATTTTTTTCTTGGAAAAATTCCCACCAAAAATCATCATGATCCCACCCTTGGGAGTTTTTTTTTTTAATTTTTTAAAAATGCCAAAATCTGCTCTAGAAACCGCAATTCTTAAAATTTCTCAATGAAAATCACATTAGAATACTTCAAATAATTCTACCAATCAATTAATATCATTAGTTGAATTTTTTTCTTGGAAAAATTCCCACCAAAAATCATCATGATCCCACCCTTGGGAGTTTTTTTTTAATTTTTAAAAAATGCCAAAATCTGCTCTAGAAACCGCGATTCTTAAAATTTCTCAATGAAAATCACATTAGAATACTTCAAATAATTCTACCAATCAATTAATATCATTAGTTGAATTTTTTTCTTGGAAAAATTCCCACCAAAAATCATCATGATCCCACCCTTGGGAGTTTTTTTTTAATTTTTTAAAAATGCCAAAATCTGCTCTAGAAACCGCAATTCTTAAAATTTCTCAATGAAAATCACATTAGAATACTTCAAATAATTCTATCAATCAATTAATATCATTAGTTGAATTATTTTCTTGGAAAAATTCCCACAAAAATCATCATGATCCCACCCTTGGGAGTTTTTTTTAATTTTTAAAAAATGCCAAAATCTGCTCTAGAAGCCGCGATTCTTAAAATTTCTCAATGAAAATCACATTAGAATACTTCAAATAATTCTACCAATCAATTAATATCATTAGTTGAATTTTTTTCTTGGAAAAATTCCCACCAAAAATCATCATGATCCCACCCTTGGGAGTTTTTTATTTTTTTAAAAATGCCAAAATCTGCTCTAAAAACCGCAATTCTTAAAATTTCTCAATGAAAATTACATTAGAATACTTCAAATAATTCTACCAATCAATTAATATCATTAGTTGAATTTTTTTCTTGGAAAAATTCCCACCAAAAATCATCATGATCCCACCCTTGGGAGTTTTTTATTTTTTTAAAAATGCCAAAATCTGCTCTAAAAACCGCAATTCTTAAAATTTCTCAATGAAAATCACATTAGAATACTTCAAATAATTCTATCAATCAATTAATATCATTAGTTGAATTTTTTTCTTGGAAAAATTCCCACCAAAAATCATCATGATCCCACTCTTGGGAGTTTTTTTTTTAATTTTTTAAAAATGCCAAAATCTGCTCTAAAAACCGCAATTCTTAAAATTTCTCAATGAAAATCACATTAGAATACTTCAAATAATTCTATCAATCAATTAATATCATTAGTTGAATTTTTTTCTTGGAAAAATTCCCACCAAAAATCATCATGATCCCACTCTTGGGAGTTTTTTTTTTAATTTTTTAAAAATGCCAAAATCTGCTCTAAAAACTGCAATTCTTAAAATTTCTCAATGAAAATCACATTAGAATACTTCAAATAATTCTATCAATCAATTAATATCATTAGTTGAATTTTTTTCTTGGAAAAATTCCCACCAAAAATCATCATGATCCCACTCTTGGGAGTTATTTTTTTTAATTTTTTAAAAATGCCAAAATCTGCTCTAAAAACTGCAATTCTTAAAATTTCTCAATGAAAATCACATTAGAATACTTCAAATAATTCTACCAATCAATTAATATCATTAGTTGAATTTTTTTCTTGGAAAAATTCCCACCAAAAATCATCATGATCCCACCCTTGGGAGTTTTTTTTTAATTTTTTAAAAATGCCAAAATCTGCTCTAGAAACCGCAATTCTTAAAATTTCTCAATGAAAATCACATTAGAATACTTCAAATAATTCTACCAATCAATTAATATCATTAGTTGAATTTTTTTCTTGGAAAAATTCCCACCAAAAATCATCATGATCCCACCCTTGGGAGTTTTTTTTAATTTTTAAAAAATGCCAAAATCTGCTCTAGAAGCCGCGATTCTTAAAATTTCTCAATGAAAATCACATTAGAATACTTCAAATAATTCTACCAATCAATTAATATCATTAGTTGAATTTTTTTCTTGGAAAAATTCCCACCAAAAATCATCATGATCCCACCCTTGGGAGTTTTTTATTTTTTTAAAAATGCCAAAATCTGCTCTAAAAACCGCAATTCTTAAAATTTCTCAATGAAAATCACATTAGAATACTTCAAATAATTCTATCAATCAATTAATATCATTAGTTGAATTATTTTCTTGGAAAAATTCCCACAAAAATCATCATGATCCCACCCTTGGGAGTTTTTTTTTTTAATTTTTTAAAAATGCCAAAATCTGCTCTAGAAACCGCAATTCTTAAAATTTCTCAATAAAAATCACATTAGAATACTTCAAATAATTCTACCAATCAATTAATATCATTAGTTGAATTTCTTTCTTGGAAAAATTCCCACCAAAAATCATCATGATCCCACCCTTGGGAGTTTTTTTTAATTTTTAAAAAATGCCAAAATCTGCTCTAGAAACCGCGATTCTTAAAATTTCTCAATGAAAATCACATTAGAATACTTCAAATAATTCTACCAATCAATTAATATCATTAGTTGAATTATTTTCTTGGAAAAATTCCCACCAAAAATCATCATGACCCCACCCTTGGAAGGTTTTTTTTAATTTTTTAAAAATGCCAAAATCTGCTCTAGAAACCGCGATTCTTAAAATTTCTCAATGAAAATCACATTAGAATACTTCAAATAATTCTACCAATCAATTAATATCATTAGTTGAATTTGTTTCTTGGAAAAATTCCCACAAAAATCATCATGATCCCACCCTTGGGAGTTTTTTTTTTAATTTTTTAAAAATGCCAAAATCTGCTCTAGAAACCGCGATTCTTAAAATTTCTCAATGAAAATCACATTAGAATACTTCAAATAATTCTATCAATCAATTAATATCATTAGTTGAATTTTTTTCTTGGAAAAATTCCCACAAAAATCATCATGATCCCACCCTTGGGAGTTTTTTTTTAATTTTTTAAAAATGCCAAAATCTGCTCTAGAAACCGCAATTCTTAAAATTTCTCAATGAAAATCACATTAGAATACTTCAAATAATTCTAGCAATCAATTAATATCATTAGTTGAATTTGTTTCTTGGAAAAATTCCCACCAAAAATCATCATGATCCCACCATTGGGAGTTTTTTTTTAATTTTTAAAAAATGCCAAAATCTGCTCTAGAAGCCGCGATTCTTAAAATTTCTCAATGAAATTCACATTAGAATACTTCAAATAATTCTATCAATCAATTAATATCATTAGTTGAATTTTTTTCTTGGAAAAATTCCCAGCAAAAATCATCATGATCCCACCCTTGGGAGTTTTTTATTTTTTTAAAATGCCAAAATCTGCTCTAAAAACCGCAATTCTTAAAATTTCTCAATGAAAATTACATTAGAATACTTCAAATAATTCTACCAATCAATTAATATCATTAGTTGAATTTTTTTCTTGGAAAAATTCCCACCAAAAATCATCATGATCCCACTCTTGGGAGTTTTTTTTTTAATTTTTTAAAAATGCCAAAATCTGCTCTAAAAACCGCAATTCTTAAAATTTCTCAATGAAAATCACATTAGAATACTTCAAATAATTCTACCAATCAATTAATATCATTAGTTGAATTTTTTTCTTGGAAAAATTCCCACCAAAAATCATCATGATCCCACCCTTGGGAGTTTTTTTTTAATTTTTAAAAAATGCCAAAATCTGCTCTAGAAGCCGCGATTCTTAAAATTTCTCAATGAAAATCACATTAGAATACTTCAAATAATTCTACCAATCAATTAATATCATTAGTTGAATTTTTTTCTTGGAAAAATTCCCACAAAAATCATCATGATCCCACCCTTGGGAGTTTTTTATTTTTTTAAAAATGCCAAAATCTGATCTAAAAACCGCAATTCTTAAAATTTCTCAATGAAAATCACATTAGAATACTTCAAATAATTCTATCAATCAATTAATATCATTAGTTGAGTTATTTTCTTGGAAAAATTCCCACAAAAATCATCATGATCCCACCCTTGGGAGTTTTTTTTTTAATTTTTTAAAAATGCCAAAATCTGCTCTAGAAACCGCAATTCTTAAAATTTCTCAATAAAAATCACATTAGAATACTTCAAATAATTCTACCAATCAATTAATATCATTAGTTGAATTTTTTTCTTGGAAAAATTCCCACCAAAAATCATCATGATCCCACCGTTGGGAGTTTTTTTTAATTTTTAAAAAATGCCAAAATCTGCTCTAGAAACCGCGATTCTTAAAATTTCTCAATGAAAATCACATTAGAATACTTCAAATAATTCTACCAATCAATTAATATCATTAGTTGAATTTTTTTCTTGGAAAAATTCCCACGAAAAATCATCATGATCCCACCCTTGGGAGTTTTTTATTTTTTTAAAAAATGCCAAAATCTGCTCTAGAAACCGCAATTCTTAAAATTTCTCATTGAATATCACATTAGAATACTTCAAATAATTCTATCAATCAATTAATATCATTAGTTGAATTTTTTTCTTGGAAAAATTCCCACCAAAAATCATCATGATCCCACCCTTGGGAGTTTTTTTTTTTAATTTTTTAAAAATGCCAAAATCTGCTCTAGAAACCGCAATTCTTAAAATTTCGCAATGAAAATCACATTAGAATACTTCAAATAATTCTACCAATCAATTAATATCATTAGTTGAATTTTTTTCTTGGAAAATTCCCACCAAAAATCATCATGATCCCACCCTTGGGAGTTTTTTTTTAATTTTTAAAAAATGCCAAAATCTGCTCTAGAAACCGCGATTCTTAAAATTTCTCAATGAAAATCACATTAGAATACTTCAAATAATTCTACCAATCAATTAATATCATTAGTTGAATTTTTTTCTTGGAAAAATTCCCACCAAAAATCATCATGATCCCACCCTTGGGAGTTTTTTATTTTTTTTAAAAATGCCAAAATCTGCTCTAAAAACCGCAATTCCTAAAATTTCTCAATGAAAATCACATTAGAATATTTCAAATAATTCTATCAATCAATTAATATCATTAGTTGAATTTGTTTCTTGGAAAAATTCCCACCAAAAATCATCATGATCCCACCCTTGGGAGTTTTTTTTTAATTTTTTAAAAATGCCAAAATCTGCTCTAGAAACCGCAATTCTTAAAATTTCTCATTGAAAATCACATTAGAATACTTCAAATAATTCTATCAATCAATTAATATCATTAGTTGAATTTTTTTCTTGGAAAAATTCCCACCAAAAATCATCATGATCCCACCCTTGGGAGTTTTTTTTTTTAATTTTTTAAAAATGCCAAAATCTGCTCTAGAAACCGCAATTCTTAAAATTTCGCAATGAAAATCACATTAGAATACTTCAAATAATTCTACCAATCAATTAATATCATTAGTTGAATTTTTTTCTTGGAAAATTCCCACCAAAAATCATCATGATCCCACCCTTGGGAGTTTTTTTTTAATTTTTAAAAAATGCCAAAATCTGCTCTAGAAACCGCGATTCTTAAAATTTCTCAATGAAATTCACATTAGAATACTTCAAATAATTCTATCAATCAATTAATATCATTAGTTGAATTTTTTTCTTGGAAAAATTCCCAGCAAAAATCATCATGATCCCACCCTTGGGAGTTTTTAATTTTTTTAAAATGCCAAAATCTGCTCTAAAAACCGCAATTCTTAAAATTTCTCAATGAAAATTACATTAGAATACTTCAAATAATTCTACCAATCAATTAATATCATTAGTTGAATTTTTTTCTTGGAAAAATTCCCACCAAAAATCATCATGATCCCACTCTTGGGAGTTTTTTTTTTAATTTTTTAAAAATGCCTAAATCTGCTCTAAAAACCGCAATTCTTAAAATTTCTCAATGAAAATCACATTAGAATACTTCAAATAATTCTACCAATCAATTAATATCATTAGTTGAATTTTTTTCTTGGAAAAATTCCCACCAAAAATCATCATGATCCCACCCTTGGGAGTTTTTTTTAATTTTTAAAAAATGCCAAAATCTGCTCTAGAAGCCGCGATTCTTAAAATTTCTCAATGAAAATCACATTAGAATACTTCAAATAATTCTACCAATCAATTAATATCATTAGTTGAATTTTTTTCTTGGAAAAATTCCCACAAAAATCATCATGATCCCACCCTTGGGAGTTTTTTATTTTTTTAAAAATGCCAAAATCTGATCTAAAAACCGCAATTCTTAAAATTTCTCAATGAAAATCACATTAGAATACTTCAAATAATTCTATCAATCAATTAATATCATTAGTTGAGTTATTTTCTTGGAAAAATTCCCACAAAAATCATCATGATCCCACCCTTGGGAGTTTTTTTTTTAATTTTTTAAAAATGCCAAAATCTGCTCTAGAAACCGCAATTCTTAAAATTTCTCAATAAAAATCACATTAGAATACTTCAAATAATTCTATCAATCAATTAATATAGAATACTTCAAATAATTCTACCAATCAATTAATATCATTAGTTGAATTTTTTTCTTGGAAAAATTCCCACCAAAAATCATCATGATCCCACCGTTGGGAGTTTTTTTTAATTTTTAAAAAATGCCAAAATCTGCTCTAGAAACCGCGATTCTTAAAATTTCTCAATGAAAATCACATTAGAATACTTCAAATAATTCTACCAATCAATTAATATCATTAGTTGAATTTTTTTCTTGGAAAAATTCCCACAAAAATCATCATGATCCCACCCTTGGGAGTTTTTTATTTTTTTAAAAATGCCAAAATCTGATCTAAAAACCGCAATTCTTAAAATTTCTCAATGAAAATCACATTAGAATACTTCAAATAATTCTATCAATCAATTAATATCATTAGTTGAGTTATTTTCTTGGAAAAATTCCCACAAAAATCATCATGATCCCACCCTTGGGAGTTTTTTTTTTAATTTTTTAAAAATGCCAAAATCTGCTCTAGAAACCGCAATTCTTAAAATTTCTCAATAAAAATTACATTAGAATACTTCAAATAATTCTACCAATCAATTAATATCATTAGTTGAATTTTTTTCTTGGAAAAATTCCCACCAAAAATCATCATGATCCCACCGTTGGGAGTTTTTTTTAATTTTTAAAAAATGCCAAAATCTGCTCTAGAAACCGCGATTCTTAAAATTTCTCAATGAAAATCACATTAGAATACTTCAAATAATTCTACCAATCAATTAATATCATTAGTTGAATTTTTTTCTTGGAAAAATTCCCACGAAAAATCATCATGATCCCACCCTTGGGAGTTTTTTATTTTTTTAAAAAATGCCAAAATCTGCTCTAGAAACCGCAATTCTTAAAATTTCTCATTGAAAATCACATTAGAATACTTCAAATAATTCTATCAATCAATTAATATCATTAGTTGAATTTTTTTCTTGGAAAAATTCCCACCAAAAATCATCATGATCCCACCCTTGGGAGTTTTTTTTTTTAATTTTTTAAAAATGCCAAAATCTGCTCTAGAAACCGCAATTCTTAAAATTTCGCAATGAAAATCACATTAGAATACTTCAAATAATTCTACCAATCAATTAATATCATTAGTTGAATTTTTTTCTTGGAAAATTCCCACCAAAAATCATCATGATCCCACCCTTGGGAGTTTTTTTTAATTTTTTAAAAATGCCAAAATCTGCTCTAGAAACCGCAATTCTTAAAATTTCTCATTGAAAATCACATTAGAATACTTCAAATAATTCTATCAATCAATTAATATCATTAGTTGAATTTTTTTCTTGGAAAAATTCCCACCAAAAATCATCATGATCCCACCCTTGGGAGTTTTTTTTTTTAATTTTTTAAAAATGCCAAAATCTGCTCTAGAAACCGCAATTCTTAAAATTTCGCAATGAAAATCACATTAGAATACTTCAAATAATTCTACCAATCAATTAATATCATTAGTTGAATTTTTTTCTTGGAAAATTCCCACCAAAAATCATCATGATCCCACCCTTGGGAGTTTTTTTTTAATTTTTAAAAAATGCCAAAATCTGCTCTAGAAACCGCGATTCTTAAAATTTCTCAATGAAAATCACATTAGAATACTTCAAATAATTCTACCAATCAATTAATATCATTAGTTGAATTTTTTTCTTGGAAAAATTCCCACCAAAAATCATCATGATCCCACCCTTGGGAGTTTTTTTTAATTTTTAAAAAATGCCAAAATCTGCTCTAGAAACCGCGATTCTTAAAATTTCTCAATGAAAATCACACTAGAATACTTCAAATAATTCTACCAATCAATTAATATCATTAGTTGAATTTTTTTCTTGGAAAAATTCCCACCAAAAATCATCATGATCCCACCCTTGGGAGTTTTTTTTTTTAATTTTTTAAAAATGCCAAAATCTGCTCTAGAAACCGCAATTCTTAAAATTTCTCAATGAAAATCACATTAGAATACTTCAAATAATTCTACCAATCAATTAATATCATTAGTTGAATTATTTTCTTGGAAAAATTCCCACAAAAATCATCATGATCCCACCCTTGGGAGTTTTTTTTTAATTTTTTTAAAAATGCCAAAATCTGCTCTAGAAACCGCAATTCTTAAAATTTCTCAATGAAAATCACATTAGAATACTTCAAATAATTCTACCAATCAATTAATATCATTAGTTGAATTTTTTTCTTGGAAAAATTCCCACCAAAAATCATCATGATCCCACCCTTGGGAGTTTTTTTTTTTAATTTTTTAAAAATGCCAAAATCTGCTCTAGAAACCGCAATTCTTAAAATTTCTCAATGAAAATTACATTAGAATACTTCAAATAATTCTACCAATCAATTAATATCATTAGTTGAATTTTTTTCTTGGAAAAATTCCCACCAAAAATCATCATGATCCCACTCTTGGGAGTTTTTTTTTTAATTTTTTAAAAATGCCAAAATCTGCTCTAAAAACCGCAATTCTTAAAATTTCTCAATGAAAATCACATTAGAATACTTCAAATAATTCTACCAATCAATTAATATCATTAGTTGAATTTTTTTCTTGGAAAAATTCCCACCAAAAATCATCATGATCCCACCCTTGGGAGTTTTTTTTAATTTTTAAAAAATGCCAAAATCTGCTCTAGAAGCCGCGATTCTTAAAATTTCTCAATGAAAATCACATTAGAATACTTCAAATAATTCTACCAATCAATTAATATCATTAGTTGAATTTTTTTCTTGGAAAAATTCCCACCAAAAATCATCATGATCCCACCCTTGGGAGTTTTTTATTTTTTTAAAAATGCCAAAATCTGCTCTAGAAACCGCGATTCTTAAAATTTCTCAATGAAAATCACATTAGAATACTTCAAATAATTCTACCAATCAATTAATATCATTAGTTGAATTTTTTTCTTGGAAAAATTCCCACCAAAAATCATCATGATCCCACCCTTGGGAGTTTTTTTTAATTTTTAAAAAATGCCAAAATCTGCTCTAGAAACCGCGATTCTTAAAATTTCTCAATGAAAATCACATTAGAATACTTCAAATAATTCTACCAATCAATTAATATCATTAGTTGAATTTTTTTCTTGGAAAAATTCCCACAAAAATCATCATGATCCCACCCTTGGGAGTTTTTTATTTTTTTAAAAATGCCAAAATCTGATCTAAAAACCGCAATTCTTAAAATTTCTCAATGAAAATCACATTAGAATACTTCAAATAATTCTATCAATCAATTAATATCATTAGTTGAGTTATTTTCTTGGAAAAATTCCCACAAAAATCATCATGATCCCACCCTTGGGAGTTTTTTTTTTAATTTTTTAAAAATGCCAAAATCTGCTCTAGAAACCGCAATTCTTAAAATTTCTCAATAAAAATTACATTAGAATACTTCAAATAATTCTACCAATCAATTAATATCATTAGTTGAATTTTTTTCTTGGAAAAATTCCCACCAAAAATCATCATGATCCCACCGTTGGGAGTTTTTTTTAATTTTTAAAAAATGCCTAAATCTGCTCTAAAAACCGCAATTCTTAAAATTTCTCAATGAAAATCACATTAGAATACTTCAAATAATTCTACCAATCAATTAATATCATTAGTTGAATTTTTTTCTTGGAAAAATTCCCACCAAAAATCATCATGATCCCACCCTTGGGAGTTTTTTTTAATTTTTAAAAAATGCCAAAATCTGCTCTAGAAGCCGCGATTCTTAAAATTTCTCAATGAAAATCACATTAGAATACTTCAAATAATTCTACCAATCAATTAATATCATTAGTTGAATTTTTTTCTTGGAAAAATTCCCACCAAAAATCATCATGATCCCACCCTTGGGAGTTTTTTATTTTTTTAAAAATGCCAAAATCTGCTCTAGAAACCGCGATTCTTAAAATTTCTCAATGAAAATCACATTAGAATACTTCAAATAATTCTACCAATCAATTAATATCATTAGTTGAATTTTTTTCTTGGAAAAATTCCCACCAAAAATCATCATGATCCCACCCTTGGGAGTTTTTTTTAATTTTTAAAAAATGCCAAAATCTGCTCTAGAAACCGCGATTCTTAAAATTTCTCAATGAAAATCACATTAGAATACTTCAAATAATTCTACCAATCAATTAATATCATTAGTTGAATTTTTTTCTTGGAAAAATTCCCACAAAAATCATCATGATCCCACCCTTGGGAGTTTTTTATTTTTTTAAAAATGCCAAAATCTGATCTAAAAACCGCAATTCTTAAAATTTCTCAATGAAAATCACATTAGAATACTTCAAATAATTCTACCAATCAATTAATATCATTAGTTGAATTTTTTTCTTGGAAAAATTCCCACCAAAAATCATCATGATCCCACCCTTGGGAATTTTTTTTAATTTTTTTAAAATGCCAAAATCTGCTCTAAAAACCGCAATTCTTAAAATTTCTCAATGAAAATTACATTAGAATACTTCAAATAATTCTACCAATCAATTAATATCATTAGTTGAATTTTTTTCTTGGAAAAATTCCCACCAAAAATCATCATGATCCCACTCTTGGGAGTTTTTTTTTTAATTTTTTAAAAATGCCTAAATCTGCTCTAAAAACCGCAATTCTTAAAATTTCTCAATGAAAATCACATTAGAATACTTCAAATAATTCTACCAATCAATTAATATCATTAGTTGAATTTTTTTCTTGGAAAAATTCCCACCAAAAATCATCATGATCCCACCCTTGGGAGTTTTTTTTAATTTTTAAAAAATGCCAAAATCTGCTCTAGAAGCCGCGATTCTTAAAATTTCTCAATGAAAATCACATTAGAATACTTCAAATAATTCTACCAATCAATTAATATCATTAGTTGAATTTTTTTCTTGGAAAAATTCCCACAAAAATCATCATGATCCCACCCTTGGGAGTTTTTTATTTTTTTAAAAATGCCAAAATCTGATCTAAAAACCGCAATTCTTAAAATTTCTCAATGAAAATCACATTAGAATACTTCAAATAATTCTATCAATCAATTAATATCATTAGTTGAGTTATTTTCTTGGAAAAATTCCCACAAAAATCATCATGATCCCACCCTTGGGAGTTTTTTTTTTTAATTTTTTAAAAATGCCAAAATCTGCTCTAGAAACCGCAATTCTTAAAATTTCTCAATAAAAATCACATTAGAATACTTCAAATAATTCTACCAATCAATTAATATCATTAGTTGAATTTTTTTCTTGGAAAAATTCCCACCAAAAATCATCATGATCCCACCGTTGGGAGTTTTTTTTAATTTTTAAAAAATGCCAAAATCTGCTCTAGAAACCGCGATTCTTAAAATTTCTCAATGAAAATCACATTAGAATACTTCAAATAATTCTACCAATCAATTAATATCATTAGTTGAATTTTTTTCTTGGAAAAATTCCCACAAAAATCATCATGATCCCACCCTTGGGAGTTTTTTATTTTTTTAAAAATGCCAAAATCTGATCTAAAAACCGCAATTCTTAAAATTTCTCAATGAAAATCACATTAGAATACTTCAAATAATTCTATCAATCAATTAATATCATTAGTTGAGTTATTTTCTTGGAAAAATTCCCACAAAAATCATCATGATCCCACCCTTGGGAGTTTTTTTTTTAATTTTTTAAAAATGCCAAAATCTGCTCTAGAAACCGCAATTCTTAAAATTTCTCAATAAAAATTACATTAGAATACTTCAAATAATTCTACCAATCAATTAATATCATTAGTTGAATTTTTTTCTTGGAAAAATTCCCACCAAAAATCATCATGATCCCACCGTTGGGAGTTTTTTTTAATTTTTAAAAAATGCCAAAATCTGCTCTAGAAACCGCGATTCTTAAAATTTCTCAATGAAAATCACATTAGAATACTTCAAATAATTCTACCAATCAATTAATATCATTAGTTGAATTTTTTTCTTGGAAAAATTCCCACGAAAAATCATCATGATCCCACCCTTGGGAGTTTTTTATTTTTTTAAAAAATGCCAAAATCTGCTCTAGAAACCGCAATTCTTAAAATTTCTCATTGAAAATCACATTAGAATACTTCAAATAATTCTATCAATCAATTAATATCATTAGTTGAATTTTTTTCTTGGAAAAATTCCCACCAAAAATCATCATGATCCCACCCTTGGGAGTTTTTTTTTTTAATTTTTTAAAAATGCCAAAATCTGCTCTAGAAACCGCAATTCTTAAAATTTCGCAATGAAAATCACATTAGAATACTTCAAATAATTCTACCAATCAATTAATATCATTAGTTGAATTTTTTTCTTGGAAAATTCCCACCAAAAATCATCATGATCCCACCCTTGGGAGTTTTTTTTAATTTTTTAAAAATGCCAAAATCTGCTCTAGAAACCGCAATTCTTAAAATTTCTCATTGAAAATCACATTAGAATACTTCAAATAATTCTATCAATCAATTAATATCATTAGTTGAATTTTTTTCTTGGAAAAATTCCCACCAAAAATCATCATGATCCCACCCTTGGGAGTTTTTTTTTTTAATTTTTTAAAAATGCCAAAATCTGCTCTAGAAACCGCAATTCTTAAAATTTCGCAATGAAAATCACATTAGAATACTTCAAATAATTCTACCAATCAATTAATATCATTAGTTGAATTTTTTTCTTGGAAAATTCCCACCAAAAATCATCATGATCCCACCCTTGGGAGTTTTTTTTTAATTTTTAAAAAATGCCAAAATCTGCTCTAGAAACCGCGATTCTTAAAATTTCTCAATGAAAATCACATTAGAATACTTCAAATAATTCTACCAATCAATTAATATCATTAGTTGAATTTTTTTCTTGGAAAAATTCCCACCAAAAATCATCATGATCCCACCCTTGGGAGTTTTTTTTAATTTTTAAAAAATGCCAAAATCTGCTCTAGAAACCGCGATTCTTAAAATTTCTCAATGAAAATCACACTAGAATACTTCAAATAATTCTACCAATCAATTAATATCATTAGTTGAATTTTTTTCTTGGAAAAATTCCCACCAAAAATCATCATGATCCCACCCTTGGGAGTTTTTTTTTTTAATTTTTTAAAAATGCCAAAATCTGCTCTAGAAACCGCAATTCTTAAAATTTCTCAATGAAAATCACATTAGAATACTTCAAATAATTCTACCAATCAATTAATATCATTAGTTGAATTATTTTCTTGGAAAAATTCCCACAAAAATCATCATGATCCCACCCTTGGGAGTTTTTTTTTAATTTTTTTAAAAATGCCAAAATCTGCTCTAGAAACCGCAATTCTTAAAATTTCTCAATGAAAATCACATTAGAATACTTCAAATAATTCTACCAATCAATTAATATCATTAGTTGAATTTTTTTCTTGGAAAAATTCCCACCAAAAATCATCATGATCCCACCCTTGGGAGTTTTTTTTTTTAATTTTTTAAAAATGCCAAAATCTGCTCTAGAAACCGCAATTCTTAAAATTTCTCAATGAAAATTACATTAGAATACTTCAAATAATTCTACCAATCAATTAATATCATTAGTTGAATTTTTTTCTTGGAAAAATTCCCACCAAAAATCATCATGATCCCACTCTTGGGAGTTTTTTTTTTAATTTTTTAAAAATGCCAAAATCTGCTCTAAAAACCGCAATTCTTAAAATTTCTCAATGAAAATCACATTAGAATACTTCAAATAATTCTACCAATCAATTAATATCATTAGTTGAATTTTTTTCTTGGAAAAATTCCCACCAAAAATCATCATGATCCCACCCTTGGGAGTTTTTTTTAATTTTTAAAAAATGCCAAAATCTGCTCTAGAAGCCGCGATTCTTAAAATTTCTCAATGAAAATCACATTAGAATACTTCAAATAATTCTACCAATCAATTAATATCATTAGTTGAATTTTTTTCTTGGAAAAATTCCCACCAAAAATCATCATGATCCCACCCTTGGGAGTTTTTTATTTTTTTAAAAATGCCAAAATCTGCTCTAGAAACCGCGATTCTTAAAATTTCTCAATGAAAATCACATTAGAATACTTCAAATAATTCTACCAATCAATTAATATCATTAGTTGAATTTTTTTCTTGGAAAAATTCCCACCAAAAATCATCATGATCCCACCCTTGGGAGTTTTTTTTAATTTTTAAAAAATGCCAAAATCTGCTCTAGAAACCGCGATTCTTAAAATTTCTCAATGAAAATCACATTAGAATACTTCAAATAATTCTACCAATCAATTAATATCATTAGTTGAATTTTTTTCTTGGAAAAATTCCCACCAAAAATCATCATGATCCCACCCTTGGGAGTTTTTTATTTTTTTAAAAATGCCAAAATCTGCTCTAGAAACCGCGATTCTTAAAATTTCTCAATGAAAATCACATTAGAATACTTCAAATAATTCTACCAATCAATTAATATCATTAGTTGAATTTTTTTCTTGGAAAAATTCCCACCAAAAATCATCATGATCCCACCCTTGGGAGTTTTTTTTAATTTTTAAAAAATGCCAAAATCTGCTCTAGAAACCGCGATTCTTAAAATTTCTCAATGAAAATCACATTAGAATACTTCAAATAATTCTACCAATCAATTAATATCATTAGTTGAATTTTTTTCTTGGAAAAATTCCCACCAAAACTCATCATGATCCCACCCTTGGGAGTTTTTTTTAATTTTTAAAAAATGCCAAAATCTGCTCTAGAAACCGCGATTCTTAAAATTTCTCAATGAAAATCACATTAGAATACTTCAAATAATTCTACCAATCAATTAATATCATTAGTTGAATTTTTTTCTTGGAAAAATTCCCACCAAAAATCATCATGATCCCACCCTTGGGAGTTTTTTTTAATTTTTAAAAAATTCCAAAATCTGCTCTAGAAACCGCGATTCTTAAAATTTCTCAATGAAAATCAAATTAGAATACTTCAAATAATTCTACCAATCAATTAATATCATTAGTTGAATTTTTTTCTTGGAAAAATTCCCACCAAAAATCATCATGATCCCACCCTTGGGAGTTTTTTATTTTTTTAAAAATGCCAAAATCTGCTCTAGAAACCGCGATTCTTAAAATTTCTCAATGAAAATCACATTAGAATACTTCAAATAATTCTACCAATCAATTAATATCATTAGTTGAATTTTTTTCTTGGAAAAATTCCCACCAAAAATCATCATGATCCCACCCTTGGGAGTTTTTTTTAATTTTTAAAAAATGCCAAAATCTGCTCTAGAAACCGCGATTCTTAAAATTTCTCAATGAAAATCACATTAGAATACTTCAAATAATTCTACCAATCAATTAATATCATTAGTTGAATTTTTTTCTTGGAAAAATTCCCACCAAAACTCATCATGATCCCACCCTTGGGAGTTTTTTAATTTTTTAAAAATGCCAAAATCTGCTCTAGAAACCGCGATTCTTAAAATTTCTCAGTGAAAATCACATTAGAATACTTCAAATAATTCTACCAATCAATTAATATCTTTAGTTGAATTTGTTTCTTGGAAAAATTCCCACAAAAATCATCATGATCCCACCCTTGGGAGTTTTTTTTTTAATTTTTTAAAAATGCCAAAATCTGCTCTAGAAGCCGCGATTCTTAAAATTTCTCAATGAAAATCACATTAGAATACTTCAAATAATTCTATCAATCAATTAATATCATTAGTTGAATTTTTTTCTTGGAAAAATTCCCACAAAAATCATCATGATCCCACCCTTGGGAGTTTTTTTTAATTTTTTAAAAATGCCAAAATCTGCTCTAGAAACCGCAATTCTTAAAATTTCTCAATGAAAATCACATTAGAATACTTCAAATAATTCTACCAATTAACTAATATCATTAGTTGAATTATTTTCTTGGAAAAATTCCCACAAAAATCATCATGATCCCACCCTTAGAATTTTTTTTTTATTTTTTTAAAAATGCCAAAATCTGCTCTAAAAACCGCAATTCTTAAAATTTCTCAATGAAAATCACATTAGAATACTTCAAATAATTCCATCAATCAATTAATATCATTAGTTGAATTATTTTCTTGGAAAAATTCCCACAAAAATCATCATGATCCCACCCTTGGGAGTTTTTTTTTAATTTTTTAAAAATGCCAAAATCTGCTCTAGAAACCGCAATTCTTAAAATTTCTCAATGAAAATCACATTAGAATACTTCAAATAATTCTACCAGTCAATTAATATCATTAGTTGATTTTTTTTCTTGGAAAAATTCCCACCAAAAATCATCATGATCCCACCCTTGGGAGTTTTTTTTTAATTTTTAAAAAATGCCAAAATCTGCTCTAGAAACCGCAATTCTTAAAATTTCTCAATGAAAATCACATTAGAATACTTCAAATAATTCTATCAATCAATTAATATCATTATTTGAATTATTTTCTTCGAAAAATTCCCACAAAAATCATCATGATCCCACCCTTGGGAGTTTTTTTTAATTTTTTAAAAATGACAAAATCTGCTCTAGAAACCGCAATTCTTAAAATTTCTCAATGAAAATCACATTAGAATACTTCAAATAATTCTATCAATCAATTAATATCATTATTTGAATTATTTTCTTCGAAAAATTCCCACAAAAATCATCATGATCCCACCCTTGGGAGTTTTTTTTAATTTTTAAAAAATGCCAAAATCTGCTCTAGAAGCCGCGATTCTTAAAATTTCTCAATGAAATTCACATTAGAATACTTCAAATAATTCTACCAATCAATTAATATCATTAGTTGAATTTTTTTCTTGGAAAAATTCCCACCAAAAATCATCATGATCCCACCCTTGGGAGTTTTTTATTTTTTTAAAATGCCAAAATCTGCTCTAAAAACCGCAATTCTTAAAATTTCTCAATGAAAATTACATTAGAATACTTCAAATAATTCTACCAATCAATTAATATCATTAGTTGAATTTTTTTCTTGGAAAAATTCCCACCAAAAATCATCATGATCCCACTCTTGGGAGTTTTTTTTTTAATTTTTTAAAAATACCAAAATCTGCTCTAAAAACCGCAATTCTTAAAATTTCTCAATGAAAATCACATTAGAATACTTCAAATAATTCTACCAATCAATTAATATCATTAGTTGAATTTTTTTCTTGGAAAAATTCCCACCAAAAATCATCATGATCCCACCCTTGGGAGTTTTTTTTAATTTTTAAAAAATGCCAAAATCTGCTCTAGAAGCCGCGATTCTTAAAATTTCTCAATGAAAATCACATTAGAATACTTCAAATAATTCTACCAATCAATTAATATCATTAGTTGAATTTTTTTCTTGGAAAAATTCCCACCAAAAATCATCATGATCCCACCCTTGGGAGTTTTTTAATTTTTTAAAAATGCCAAAATCTGCTCTAGAAACCGCGATTCTTAAAATTTCTCAATGAAAATCACATTAGAATACTTCAAATAATTCTACCAATTAATTAATATCATTAGTTGAATTTGTTTCTTGGAAAAATTCCCACAAAAATCATCATGATCCCACCCTTGGGAGTGTTTTTTTTAATTTTTTAAAAATGCCAAAATCTGCTCTAGAAGCCGCGATTCTTAAAATTTCTCAATGAAAATCACATTAGAATACTTCAAATAATTCTATCAATCAATTAATATCATTAGTTGAATTTTTTTCTTGGAAAAATTCCCACAAAAATCATCATGATCCCACCCTTCGGAGTTTTTTTTTTAATTTTTTAAAAATGCCAAAATCTGCTCTAGAAACCGCAATTCTTAAAATTTCTCATTGAAAATCACATTAGAATACTTCAAATAATTCTACCAATCAATTAATATCATTAGTTAAATTTTTTTCTTGGAAAAATTCCCACCAAAAATCATCATGATCCCACCCTTGGGAGTTTTTTTTTAATTTTTTAAAAATGCCAAAATCTGCTCTAGAAACCGCAATTCTTAAAATTTCTCAATGAAAATCACATTAGAATACTTCAAATAATTCTACCAATCAATTAATATCATTAGTTGAATTTTTTTCTTGGAAAAATTCCCACAAAAATCATCATGATCCCACCCTTGGGAGTTTTTTAATTTTTTAAAAATGCCAAAATCTGCTCTAGAAGCCGCAATTCTTAAAATTTCTCAATGAAAATCACATTAGAATACTTCAAATAATTCTACCAATCAATTCATATCATTAGTTGAATTATTTTCTTGGAAAAATTCCCACAAAAATCATCATGATCCCACCCTTGGGAGGTTTTTTTTAATTTTTTAAAAATGCCAAAATCTGCTCTAGAAACCGCAATTCTTAAAATTTCTCAATGAAAATCACATTAGAATACTTCAAATAATTCTATCAATCAATTAATATCATTAGTTGAATTTTTTTCTTGGAAAAATTCCCACAAAAATCATCATGATCCCACCCTTGGGAGTTTTTTTTAATTTTTTAAAAATGCCAAAATCTGCTCTAGAAACCGCAATTCTTAAAATTTCTCAATGAAAATCACATTAGAATACTTCAAATAATTCTATCAATCAATTAATATCATTAGTTGAATTTGTTTCTTGGAAAAATTCCCACCAAAAATCATCATGATCCCACCTTTGGGAGTTTTTTTTTAATTTTTTAAAAATGCCAAAATCTGCTCTAGAAACCGCAATTCTTAAAATTTCTCATTGAAAATCACATTAGAATACTTCAAATAATTCTATCAATCAATTAATATCATTAGTTGAATTTTTTTCTTGGAAAAATTCCCACCAAAAATCATCATGATCCCACCCTTGGGAGTTTTTTAATTTTTTAAAAATGCCAAAATCTGCTCTAGAAACCGCAATTCTTAAAATTTCTCAATGAAAATCACATTAGAATACTTCAAATAATTCTATCAATCAATTAATATCATTAGTTGAATTTGTTTCTTGGAAAAATTCCCACCAAAAATCATCATGATCCCACGCTTGGGAGTTTTTTTTTTAATTTTTTTGAAAATGCCAAAATCTGCTCTAGAAACCGCAATTCTTAAAATTTCTCATTGAAAATCACATTAGAATACTTCAAATAATTCTATCAATCAATTAATATCATTAGTTGAATTTTTTTCTTGGAAAAATTCCCACCAAAAATCATCATGATCCGATCCCACCCTTGGGAGTTTTTTTTTTAATTTTTTAAAAATGCCAAAATCTGCTCTAGAAACCGCAATTCTTAAAATTTCGCAATAAAAATCACATTAGAATACTTCAAATAATTCTACCAATCAATTAATATCATTAGTTGAATTTTTTTCTTGGAAAAATTCCCACCAAAAATCATCATGATCCCACCCTTGGGATTTTTTTTTTAATTTTTAAAAAATGCCAAAATCTGCTCTAGAAACCGCGATTCTTAAAATTTCTCAATGAAAATCACATTAGAATACTTCAAATAATTCTACCAATCAATTAATATCATTAGTTGAATTTTTTTCTTGGAAAAATTCCCACCAAAAATCATCATGATCCCACCCTTGGGAGTTTTTTTTAATTTTTTAAAAATGCCAAAATCTGCTCTAGAAACCGCAATTCTTAAAATTTCTCAATGAAAATCACATTAGAATACTTCAAATAATTCTATCAATCAATTAATATCATTAGTTGAATTATTTTCTTGGAAAAATTCCCACAAAAATCATCATGATCCCACCCTTGGGAGTTTTTTTTAATTTTTAAAAAATGCCAAAATCTGCTCTAGAAGCCGCGATTCTTAAAATTTCTCAATGAAAATCACATTAGAATACTTCAAATAATTCTACCAATCAATTAATATCATTAGTTGAATTTTTTTCTTGGAAAAATTCCCACAAAAATCATCATGATCCCACCCTTGGGAGTTTTTTTTAATTTTTTAAAAATGCCAAAATCTGCTCTAGAAACCGCAATTCTTAAAATTTCTCAATGAAAATCACATTAGAATACTTCAAATAATTCTATCAATCAATTAATATCATTAGTTGAATTTGTTTCTTGGAAAAATTCCCACCAAAAATCATCATGATCCCAGGCTTGGGAGTTTTTTTTTTTAATTTTTTTGAAAATGCCAAAATCTGCTCTAGAAACCGCAATTCTTAAAATTTCTCATTGAAAATCACATTAGAATACTTCAAATAATTCTATCAATCAATTAATATCATTAGTTGAATTTTTTTCTTGGAAAAATTCCCACCAAAAATCATCATGATCCGATCCCACCCTTGGGAGTTTTTTTTTTAATTTTTTAAAAATGCCAAAATCTGCTCTAGAAACCGCAATTCTTAAAATTTCGCAATGAAAATCACATTAGAATACTTCAAATAATTCTACCAATCAATTAATATCATTAGTTGAATTTTTTTCTTGGAAAAATTCCCACCAAAAATCATCATGATCCCACCCTTGGGATTTTTTTTTTAATTTTTAAAAAATGCCAAAATCTGCTCTAGAAACCGCGATTCTTAAAATTTCTCAATGAAAATCACATTAGAATACTTCAAATAATTCTACCAATCAATTAATATCATTAGTTGAATTTTTTTCTTGGAAAAATTCCCACCAAAAATCATCATGATCCCACCCTTGGGAGTTTTTTTTAATTTTTTAAAAATGCCAAAATCTGCTCTAGAAACCGCAATTCTTAAAATTTCTCAATGAAAATCACATTAGAATACTTCAAATAATTCTATCAATCAATTAATATCATTAGTTGAATTATTTTCTTGGAAAAATTCCCACAAAAATCATCATGATCCCACCCTTGGGAGTTTTTTTTAATTTTTAAAAAATGCCAAAATCTGCTCTAGAAGCCGCGATTCTTAAAATTTCTCAATGAAAATCACATTAGAATACTTCAAATAATTCTACCAATCAATTAATATCATTAGTTGAATTTTTTTCTTGGAAAAATTCCCACAAAAATCATCATGATCCCACCCTTGGGAGTTTTTTTTAATTTTTTAAAAATGCCAAAATCTGCTCTAGAAACCGCAATTCTTAAAATTTCTCAATGAAAATCACATTAGAATACTTCAAATAATTCTATCAATCAATTAATATCATTAGTTGAATTTGTTTCTTGGAAAAATTCCCACCAAAAATCATCATGATCCCACCCTTGGGAGTTTTTTTTTAATTTTTTAAAAATGCCAAAATCTGTTCTAGAAACCGCAATTCTTAAAATTTCTCATTGAAAATCACATTAGAATACTTCAAATAATTCTATCAATCAATTAATATCATTAGTTGAATTTTTTTCTTGGAAAAATTCCCACCAAAAATCATCATGATCCCACCCTTGGGAGTTTTTTTTTTTAATTTTTTAAAAATGCCAAAATCTGCTCTAGAAACCGCAATTCTTAAAATTTCGCAATGAAAATCACATTAGAATACTTCAAATAATTCTACCAATCAATTAATATCATTAGTTGAATTTTTTTCTTGGAAAAATTCCCACCAAAAATCATCATGATCCCACCCTTGGGAGTTTTTTTTAATTTTTAAAAAATGCCAAAATCTGCTCTAGAAGCCGCGATTCTTAAAATTTCTCAATGAAAATCACATTAGAATACTTCAAATAATTCTACCAATCAATTAATATCATTAGTTGAATTTTTTTCTTGGAAAAATTCCCACCAAAAATCATCATGATCCCACCCTTGGGAGTTTTTTTTAATTTTTAAAAAATGCCAAAATCTGCTCTAGAAACCGCGATTCTTAAAATTTCTCAATGAAAATCACATTAGAATACTTCAAATAATTCTACCAATCAATTAATATCATTAGTTGAATTTTTTTCTTGGAAAAATTCCCACCAAAAATCATCATGATCCCACCCTTGGGAGTTTTTTTTAATTTTTTAAAAATGCCAAAATCTGCTCTAGAAACCGCAATTCTTAAAATTTCTCAATGAAAATCACATTAGAATACTTCAAATAATTCTATCAATCAATTAATATCATTAGTTGAATTATTTTCTTGGAAAAATTCCCACAAAAATCATCATGATCCCACCCTTGGGAGTTTTTTTTAATTTTTAAAAAATGCCAAAATCTGCTCTAGAAGCCGCGATTCTTAAAATTTCTCAATGAAAATCACATTAGAATACTTCAAATAATTCTACCAATCAATTAATATCATTAGTTGAATTTTTTTCTTGGAAAAATTCCCACAAAAATCATCATGATCCCACCCTTGGGAGTTTTTTTTAATTTTTTAAAAATGCCAAAATCTGCTCTAGAAACCGCAATTCTTAAAATTTCTCAATGAAAATCACATTAGAATACTTCAAATAATTCTATCAATCAATTAATATCATTAGTTGAATTTGTTTCTTGGAAAAATTCCCACCAAAAATCATCATGATCCCACCCTTGGGAGTTTTTTTTTAATTTTTTAAAAATGCCAAAATCTGTTCTAGAAACCGCAATTCTTAAAATTTCTCATTGAAAATCACATTAGAATACTTCAAATAATTCTATCAATCAATTAATATCATTAGTTGAATTTTTTTCTTGGAAAAATTCCCACCAAAAATCATCATGATCCCACCCTTGGGAGTTTTTTTTTTTTAATTTTTTAAAAATGCCAAAATCTGCTCTAGAAACCGCAATTCTTAAAATTTCGCAATGAAAATCACATTAGAATACTTCAAATAATTCTACCAATCAATTAATATCATTAGTTGAATTTTTTTCTTGGAAAAATTCCCACCAAAAATCATCATGATCCCACCCTTGGGAGTTTTTTTTAATTTTTAAAAAATGCCAAAATCTGCTCTAGAAGCCGCGATTCTTAAAATTTCTCAATGAAAATCACATTAGAATACTTCAAATAATTCTACCAATCAATTAATATCATTAGTTGAATTTTTTTCTTGGAAAAATTCCCACCAAAAATCATCATGATCCCACCCTTGGGAGTTTTTTATTTTTTTAAAAATGCCAAAATCTGCTCTAAAAACCGCAATTCCTAAAATTTCTCAATGAAAATCACATTAGAATATTTCAAATAATTCTATCAATCAATTAATATCATTAGTTGAATTTGTTTCTTGGAAAAATTCCCACCAAAAATAATCATGATCCCACCCTTGGGAGTTTTTTTTTAATTTTTTAAAAATGCCAAAATCTGCTCTAGAAACCGCAATTCTTAAAATTTCTCATTGAAAATCACATTAGAATACTTCAAATAATTCTATCAATCAATTAATATCATTAGTTGAATTTTTTTCTTGGAAAAATTCCCACCAAAAATCATCATGATCCCACCCTTGGGAGTTTTTTTTTAATTTTTTAAAAATGCCAAAATCTGCTCTAGAAACCGCAATTCTTAAAATTTCGCAATGAAAATCACATTAGAATACTTCAAATAATTCTACCAATCAATTAATATCATTAGTTGAATTTTTTTCTTGGAAAAATTCCCACCAAAAATCATCATGATCCCACCCTTGGGAGTTTTTTTTTAATTTATAAAAAATGCCAAAATCTGCTCTAGAAACCGCGATTCTTAAAATTTCTCAATGAAAATCACATTAGAATACTTCAAATAATTCTACCAATCAATTAATATCATTAGTTGAATTTTTTTCTTGGAAAAATTCCCACCAAAAATCATCATGATCCCACCCTTGGGAGTTTTTTTTAATTTTTAAAAAATGCCAAAATCTGCTCTAGAAACCGCGATTCTTAAAATTTCTCAATGAAAATCACACTAGAATACTTCAAATAATTCTACCAATCAATTAATATCATTAGTTGAATTTTTTTCTTGGAAAAATTCCCACCAAAAATCATCATGATCCCACCCTTGGGAGTTTTTTTTTTAAATTTTTAAAAATGCCAAAATCTGCTCTAGAAACCGCAATTCTTAAAATTTCTCAATGAAAATCACATTAGAATACTTCAAATAATTCTACCAATCAATTAATATCATTAGTTGAATTATTTTCTTGGAAAAATTCCCACAAAAATCATCATGATCCCACCCTTGGGAGTTTTTTTTTAATTTTTTTAAAAATGCCAAAATCTGCTCTAGAAACCGCAATTCTTAAAATTTCTCAATGAAAATCACATTAGAATACTTCAAATAATTCTACCAATCAATTAATATCATTAGTTGAATTTTTTTCTTGGAAAAATTCCCACCAAAAATCATCATGATCCCACCCTTGGGAGTTTTTTTTTAATTTTTAAAAAATGCCAAAATCTGCTCTAGAAACCGCGATTCTTAAAATTTCTCAATGAAAATCACATTAGAATACTTCAAATAATTCTACCAATCAATTAATATCATTAGTTGAATTTTTTTCTTGGAAAAATTCCCACCAAAAATCATCATGATCCCACCCTTGGGAGTTTT
Organism: Phlebotomus papatasi; assembly: GCF_024763615.1. Classification (NCBI taxonomy): domain Eukaryota; kingdom Metazoa; phylum Arthropoda; class Insecta; order Diptera; family Psychodidae; genus Phlebotomus; species Phlebotomus papatasi. The sequence goes on from NW_026604508.1 coordinate 72,518, forward strand.
TTTTTTTAATTTTTTAAAAATGCCAAAATCTGCTCTAAAAACCGCAATTCTTAAAATTTCTCAATGAAAATCACATTAGAATACTTCAAATAATTCTACCAATCAATTAATATCATTAGTTGAATTTTTTTCTTGGAAAAATTCCCACCAAAAATCATCATGATCCCACCCTTGGGAGTTTTTTTTAATTTTTAAAAAATGCCAAAATCTGCTCTAGAAGCCGCGATTCTTAAAATTTCTCAATGAAAATCACATTAGAATACTTCAAATAATTCTACCAATCAATTAATATCATTAGTTGAATTTTTTTCTTGGAAAAATTCCCACCAAAAATCATCATGATCCCACCCTTGGGAGTTTTTTAATTTTTTAAAAATGCCAAAATCTGCTCTAGAAACCGCAATTCTTAAAATTTCTCAATGAAAATCACATTAGAATACTTCAAATAATTCTACCAATCAATTAATATCATTAGTTGAATTTTTTTCTTGGAAAAATTCCCACCAAAAATCATCATGATCCCACCCTTGGGAGTTTTTTTTTAATTTATAAAAAATGCCAAAATCTGCTCTAGAAACCGCGATTCTTAAAATTTCTCAATGAAAATCACATTAGAATACTTCAAATAATTCTACCAATCAATTAATATCATTAGTTGAATTTTTTTCTTGGAAAAATTCCCACCAAAAATCATCATGATCCCACCCTTGGGAGTTTTTTTTAATTTTTAAAAAATGCCAAAATCTGCTCTAGAAACCGCGATTCTTAAAATTTCTCAATGAAAATCACACTAGAATACTTCAAATAATTCTACCAATCAATTAATATCATTAGTTGAATTTTTTTCTTGGAAAAATTCCCACCAAAAATCATCATGATCCCACCCTTGGGAGTTTTTTTTTTAAATTTTTAAAAATGCCAAAATCTGCTCTAGAAACCGCAATTCTTAAAATTTCTCAATGAAAATCACATTAGAATACTTCAAATAATTCTACCAATCAATTAATATCATTAGTTGAATTATTTTCTTGGAAAAATTCCCACAAAAATCATCATGATCCCACCCTTGGGAGTTTTTTTTTAATTTTTTTAAAAATGCCAAAATCTGCTCTAGAAACCGCAATTCTTAAAATTTCTCAATGAAAATCACATTAGAATACTTCAAATAATTCTACCAATCAATTAATATCATTAGTTGAATTTGTTTCTTGGAAAAATTCCCACAAAAAATCATCATGATCCCACCCTTGGGAGTTTTTTTTAATTTTTAAAAAATGCCAAAATCTGCTCTAGAAGCCGCGATTCTTAAAATTTCTCAATGAAAATCACATTAGAATACTTCAAATAATTCTACCAATCAATTAATATCATTAGTTGAATTTTTTTCTTGGAAAAATTCCCACCAAAAATCATCATGATCCCACCCTTGGGAGTTTTTTTTTAATTTTTTAAAAATGCCAAAATCTGCTCTAGAAACCGCAATTCTTAAAATTTCGCAATGAAAATCACATTAGAATACTTCAAATAATTCTACCAATCAATTAATATCATTAGTTGAATTTTTTTCTTGGAAAAATTCCCACCAAAAATCATCATGATCCCACCCTTGGGAGTTTTTTTTTAATTTTTTAAAAATGCCAAAATCTGCTCTAGAAACCGCAATTCTTAAAATTTCGCAATGAAAATCACATTAGAATACTTCAAATAATTCTACCAATCAATTAATATCATTAGTTGAATTTTTTTCTTGGAAAAATTCCCACCAAAAATCATCATGATCCCACCCTTGGGAGTTTTTTTTTAATTTATAAAAAATGCCAAAATCTGCTCTAGAAACCGCGATTCTTAAAATTTCTCAATGAAAATCACATTAGAATACTTCAAATAATTCTACCAATCAATTAATATCATTAGTTGAATTTTTTTCTTGGAAAAATTCCCACCAAAAATCATCATGATCCCACCCTTGGGAGTTTTTTTTAATTTTTAAAAAATGCCAAAATCTGCTCTAGAAACCGCGATTCTTAAAATTTCTCAATGAAAATCACACTAGAATACTTCAAATAATTCTACCAATCAATTAATATCATTAGTGAATTTTTTTCTCAATTTCCCACACAAAAAATCATCATGATCCCACCCTTGGGAGTTTTTTTTAATTTTTAAAAAATTTTTAGAATACTTCAAATAATTCTACCAATCAATTAATATCATTAGTTGAATTTTTTTCTTGGAAAAATTCCCACCAAAAATCATCATGATCCCACCCTTGGGAGTTTTTTTTTTAAATTTTTAAAAATGCCAAAATCTGCTCTAGAAACCGCAATTCTTAAAATTTCTCAATGAAAATCACATTAGAATACTTCAAATAATTCTACCAATCAATTAATATCATTAGTTGAATTATTTTCTTGGAAAAATTCCCACAAAAATCATCATGATCCCACCCTTGGGAGTTTTTTTTTAATTTTTTTAAAAATGCCAAAATCTGCTCTAGAAACCGCAATTCTTAAAATTTCTCAATGAAAATCACATTAGAATACTTCAAATAATTCTACCAATCAATTAATATCATTAGTTGAATTTGTTTCTTGGAAAAATTCCCACAAAAATCATCATGATCCCACCCTTGGGAGTGTTTTTTTTAATTTTTTAAAAATGCCAAAATCTGCTCTAGAAGCCGCGATTCTTAAAATTTCTCAATGAAAATCACATTAGAATACTTCAAATAATTCTATCAATCAATTAATATCATTAGTTGAATTTTTTTCTTGGAAAAATTCCCACCAAAAATCATCATGATCCCACCCTTGGGAGTTTTTTTTTAATTTATAAAAAATGCCAAAATCTGCTCTAGAAACCGCGATTCTTAAAATTTCTCAATGAAAATCACATTAGAATACTTCAAATAATTCTACCAATCAATTAATATCATTAGTTGAATTTTTTTCTTGGAAAAATTCCCACCAAAAATCATCATGATCCCACCCTTGGGAGTTTTTTTTTAATTTATAAAAAATGCCAAAATCTGCTCTAGAAACCGCGATTCTTAAAATTTCTCAATGAAAATCACATTAGAATACTTCAAATAATTCTACCAATCAATTAATATCATTAGTTGAATTTTTTTCTTGGAAAAATTCCCACCAAAAATCATCATGATCCCACCCTTGGGAGTTTTTTTTTAATTTATAAAAAATGCCAAAATCTGCTCTAGAAACCGCGATTCTTAAAATTTCTCAATGAAAATCACATTAGAATACTTCAAATAATTCTACCAATCAATTAATATCATTAGTTGAATTTTTTTCTTGGAAAAATTCCCACCAAAAATCATCATGATCCCACCCTTGGGAGTTTTTTTTAATTTTTAAAAAATGCCAAAATCTGCTCTAGAAACCGCGATTCTTAAAATTTCTCAATGAAAATCACACTAGAATACTTCAAATAATTCTACCAATCAATTAATATCATTAGTTGAATTTTTTTCTTGGAAAAATTCCCACCAAAAATCATCATGATCCCACCCTTGGGAGTTTTTTTTTAATTTTTTAAAAATGCCAAAATCTGCTCTAGAAACCGCAATTCTTAAAATTTCGCAATGAAAATCACATTAGAATACTTCAAATAATTCTACCAATCAATTAATATCATTAGTTGAATTTTTTTCTTGGAAAAATTCCCACCAAAAATCATCATGATCCCACCCTTGGGAGTTTTTTTTTAATTTTTAAAAAATGCCAAAATCTGCTCTAGAAACCGCGATTCTTAAAATTTCTCAATGAAAATCACATTAGAATACTTCAAATAATTCTACCAATCAATTAATATCATTAGTTGAATTTTTTTCTTGGAAAAATTCCCACCAAAAATCATCATGATCCCACCCTTGGGAGTTTTTTTTTAATTTATAAAAAATGCCAAAATCTGCTCTAGAAACCGCGATTCTTAAAATTTCTCAATGAAAATCACATTAGAATACTTCAAATAATTCTACCAATCAATTAATATCATTAGTTGAATTTTTTTCTTGGAAAAATTCCCACCAAAAATCATCATGATCCCACCCTTGGGAGTTTTTTTTAATTTTTAAAAAATGCCAAAATCTGCTCTAGAAACCGCGATTCTTAAAATTTCTCAATGAAAATCACACTAGAATACTTCAAATAATTCTACCAATCAATTAATATCATTAGTTGAATTTTTTTCTTGGAAAAATTCCCACCAAAAATCATCATGATCCCACCCTTGGGAGTTTTTTTTTTAAATTTTTAAAAATGCCAAAATCTGCTCTAGAAACCGCAATTCTTAAAATTTCTCAATGAAAATCACATTAGAATACTTCAAATAATTCTACCAATCAATTAATATCATTAGTTGAATTATTTTCTTGGAAAAATTCCCACAAAAATCATCATGATCCCACCCTTGGGAGTTTTTTTTTAATTTTTTTAAAAATGCCAAAATCTGCTCTAGAAACCGCAATTCTTAAAATTTCTCAATGAAAATCACATTAGAATACTTCAAATAATTCTACCAATCAATTAATATCATTAGTTGAATTTGTTTCTTGGAAAAATTCCCACAAAAATCATCATGATCCCACCCTTGGGAGTGTTTTTTTTAATTTTTTAAAAATGCCAAAATCTGCTCTAGAAGCCGCGATTCTTAAAATTTCTCAATGAAAATCACATTAGAATACTTCAAATAATTCTATCAATCAATTAATATCATTAGTTGAATTTTTTTCTTGGAAAAATTCCCACAAAAATCATCATGATCCCACCCTTCGGAGTTTTTTTTTTAATTTTTTAAAAATGCCAAAATCTGCTCTAGAAACCGCAATTCTTAAAATTTCTCATTGAAAATCACATTAGAATACTTCAAATAATTCTACCAATCAATTAATATCATTAGTTGAATTTTTTTCTTGGAAAAATTCCCACCAAAAATCATCATGATCCCACCCTTGGGAGTTTTTTTTTAATTTTTTAAAAATGCCAAAATCTGCTCTAGAAACCGCAATTCTTAAAATTTCTCAATGAAAATCACATTAGAATACTTCATATAATTCTACCAATCAATTAATATCATTAGTTGAATTTTTTTCTTGGAAAAATTCCCACAAAAATCATCATGATCCCACCCTTGGGAGTTTTTTAATTTTTTAAAAATGCCAAAATCTGCTCTAGAAGCCGCAATTCTTAAAATTTCTCAATGAAAATCACATTAGAATACTTCAAATAATTCTACCAATCAATTCATATCATTAGTTGAATTATTTTCTTGGAAAAATTCCCACAAAAATCATCATGATCCCACCCTTGGGAGGTTTTTTTTAATTTTTTAAAAATGCCAAAATCTGCTCTAGAAACCGCAATTCTTAAAATTTCTCAATGAAAATCACATTAGAATACTTCAAATAATTCTATCAATCAATTAATATCATTAGTTGAATTTTTTTCTTGGAAAAATTCCCACAAAAATCATCATGATCCCACCCTTGGGAGTTTTTTTTAATTTTTTAAAAATGCCAAAATCTGCTCTAGAAACCGCAATTCTTAAAATTTCTCAATGAAAATCACATTAGAATACTTCAAATAATTCTATCAATCAATTAATATCATTAGTTGAATTTGTTTCTTGGAAAAATTCCCACCAAAAATCATCATGATCCCACCTTTGGGAGTTTTTTTTTAATTTTTTAAAAATGCCAAAATCTGTTCTAGAAACCGCAATTCTTAAAATTTCTCATTGAAAATCACATTAGAATACTTCAAATAATTCTATCAATCAATTAATATCATTAGTTGAATTTGTTTCTTGGAAAAATTCCCACCAAAAATCATCATGATCCCACGCTTGGGAGTTTTTTTTTTAATTTTTTTGAAAATGCCAAAATCTGCTCTAGAAACCGCAATTCTTAAAATTTCTCATTGAAAATCACATTAGAATACTTCAAATAATTCTATCAATCAATTAATATCATTAGTTGAATTTTTTTCTTGGAAAAATTCCCACCAAAAATCATCATGATCCGATCCCACCCTTGGGAGTTTTTTTTTTAATTTTTTAAAAATGCCAAAATCTGCTCTAGAAACCGCAATTCTTAAAATTTCGCAATAAAAATCACATTAGAATACTTCAAATAATTCTACCAATCAATTAATATCATTAGTTGAATTTTTTTCTTGGAAAAATTCCCACCAAAAATCATCATGATCCCACCCTTGGGATTTTTTTTTTAATTTTTAAAAAATGCCAAAATCTGCTCTAGAAACCGCGATTCTTAAAATTTCTCAATGAAAATCACATTAGAATACTTCAAATAATTCTACCAATCAATTAATATCATTAGTTGAATTTTTTTCTTGGAAAAATTCCCACCAAAAATCATCATGATCCCACCCTTGGGAGTTTTTTTTAATTTTTTAAAAATGCCAAAATCTGCTCTAGAAACGGCAATTCTTAAAATTTCTCAATGAAAATCACATTAGAATACTTCAAATAATTCTATCAATCAATTAATATCATTAGTTGAATTATTTTCTTGGAAAAATTCCCACAAAAATCATCATGATCCCACCCTTGGGAGTTTTTTTTAATTTTTAAAAAATGCCAAAATCTGCTCTAGAAGCCGCGATTCTTAAAATTTCTCAATGAAAATCACATTAGAATACTTCAAATAATTCTACCAATCAATTAATATCATTAGTTGAATTTTTTTCTTGGAAAAATTCCCACAAAAATCATCATGATCCCACCCTTGGGAGTTTTTTTTAATTTTTTAAAAATGCCAAAATCTGCTCTAGAAACCGCAATTCTTAAAATTTCTCAATGAAAATCACATTAGAATACTTCAAATAATTCTATCAATCAATTAATATCATTAGTTGAATTTGTTTCTTGGAAAAATTCCCACCAAAAATCATCATGATCCCACCCTTGGGAGTTTTTTTTTAATTTTTTAAAAATGCCAAAATCTGTTCTAGAAACCGCAATTCTTAAAATTTCTCATTGAAAATCACATTAGAATACTTCAAATAATTCTATCAATCAATTAATATCATTAGTTGAATTTTTTTCTTGGAAAAATTCCCACCAAAAATCATCATGATCCCACCCTTGGGAGTTTTTTTTTAATTTTTTAAAAATGCCAAAATCTGCTCTAGAAACCGCAATTCTTAAAATTTCGCAATGAAAATCACATTAGAATACTTCAAATAATTCTACCAATCAATTAATATCATTAGTTGAATTTTTTTCTTGGAAAAATTCCCACCAAAAATCATCATGATCCCACCCTTGGGAGTTTTTTTTTAATTTTTAAAAAATGCCAAAATCTGCTCTAGAAACCGCGATTCTTAAAATTTCTCAATGAAAATCACATTAGAATACTTCAAATAATTCTACCAATCAATTAATATCATTAGTTGAATTTTTTTCTTGGAAAAATTCCCACCAAAAATCATCATGATCCCACCCTTGGGAGTTTTTTTTAATTTTTAAAAAATGCCAAAATCTGCTCTAGAAACCGCGATTCTTAAAATTTCTCAATGAAAATCACACTAGAATACTTCAAATAATTCTACCAATCAATTAATATCATTAGTTGAATTTTTTTCTTGGAAAAATTCCCACCAAAAATCATCATGATCCCACCCTTGGGAGTTTTTTTTTTTAATTTTTAAAAATGCCAAAATCTGCTCTAGAAACCGCAATTCTTAAAATTTCTCAATGAAAATCACATTAGAATACTTCAAATAATTCTACCAATCAATTAATATCATTAGTTGAATTATTTTCTTGGAAAAATTCCCACAAAAATCATCATGATCCCACCCTTGGGAGTTTTTTTTTAATTTTTTTAAAAATGCCAAAATCTGCTCTAGAAACCGCAATTCTTAAAATTTCTCAATGAAAATCACATTAGAATACTTCAAATAATTCTACCAATCAATTAATATCATTAGTTGAATTTTTTTCTTGGAAAAATTCCCACCAAAAATCATCATGATCCCACCCTTGGGAGTTTTTTTTTAATTTTTAAAAAATGCCAAAATCTGCTCTAGAAACCGCGATTCTTAAAATTTCTCAATGAAAATCACATTAGAATACTTCAAATAATTCTACCAATCAATTAATATCATTAGTTGAATTTTTTTCTTGGAAAAATTCCCACCAAAAATCATCATGATCCCACCCTTGGGAGTTTTTTTTTTAATTTTTTAAAAATGCCAAAATCTGCTCTAGAAACCGCAATTCTTAAAATTTCTCAATGAAAATCACATTAGAATACTTCAAATAATTCTATCAATCAATTAATATCATTATTTGAATTATTTTCTTGGAAAAATTCCCACAAAAATCGTCATGATCCCACCCTTGGGAGTTTTTTTTAATTTTTAAAAAATGCCAAAATCTGCTCTAGAAGCCGCGATTCTTAAAATTTCTCAATGAAATTCACATTAGAATACTTCAAATAATTCTACCAATCAATTAATATCATTAGTTGAATTTTTTTCTTGGAAAAATTCCCACCAAAAATCATCATGATCCCACCCTTGGGAGTTTTTTATTTTTTTTAAAAATGCCAAAATCTGCTCTAAAAACCGCAATTCTTAAAATTTCTCAATGAAAATTACATTAGAATACTTCAAATAATTCTACCAATCAATTAATATCATTAGTTGAATTTTTTTCTTGGAAAAATTCCCACCAAAAATCATCATGATCCCACCCTTGGGAGTTTTTTTTTTTAATTTTTTAAAAATGCCAAAATCTGCTCTAAAAACCGCAATTCTTAAAATTTCTCAATGAAAATCACATTAGAATACTTCAAATAATTCTACCAATCAATTAATATCATTAGTTGAATTTTTTTCTTGGAAAAATTCCCACCAAAAATCATCATGATCCCACCCTTGGGAGTTTTTTTTAATTTTTAAAAAATGCCAAAATCTGCTCTAGAAGCCGCGATTCTTAAAATTTCTCAATGAAAATCACATTAGAATACTTCAAATAATTCTACCAATCAATTAATATCATTAGTTGAATTTTTTTCTTGGAAAAATTCCCACCAAAAATCATCATGATCCCACCCTTGGGAGTTTTTTATTTTTTTAAAAATGCCAAAATCTGCTCTAAAAACCGCAATTCTTAAAATTTCTCAATGAAAATCACATTAGAATACTTCAAATAATTCTACCAATCAATTAATATCATTAGTTGAATTTTTTTCTTGGAAAAATTCCCACCAAAAATCATCATGATCCCACCCTTGGGAGTTTTTTTTTAATTTTTAAAAAATGCCAAAATCTGCTCTAGAAACCGCGATTCTTAAAATTTCTCAATGAAAATCACATTAGAATACTTCAAATAATTCTACCAATCAATTAATATCATTAGTTGAATTTTTTTCTTGGAAAAATTCCCACCAAAACTCATCATGATCCCACCCTTGGGAGTTTTTTAATTTTTTAAAAATGCCAAAATCTGCTCTAGAAACCGCGATTCTTAAAATTTCTCAGTGAAAATCACATTAGAATACTTCAAATAATTCTACCAATCAATTAATATCTTTAGTTGAATTTGTTTCTTGGAAAAATTCCCACAAAAATCATCATGATCCCACCCTTGGGAGTTTTTTTTTTAATTTTTTAAAAATGCCAAAATCTGCTCTAGAAGCCGCGATTCTTAAAATTTCTCAATGAAAATCACATTAGAATACTTCAAATAATTCTATCAATCAATTAATATCATTAGTTGAATTTTTTTCTTGGAAAAATTCCCACAAAAATCATCATGATCCCACCCTTGGGAGTTTTTTTTAATTTTTTAAAAATGCCAAAATCTGCTCTAGAAACCGCAATTCTTAAAATTTCTCAATGAAAATCACATTAGAATACTTCAAATAATTCTACCAATCAATTAATATCATTAGTTGAATTATTTTCTTGGAAAAATTCCCACAAAAATCATCATGATCCCACCCTTAGGATTTTTTTTTTATTTTTTTAAAAATGCCAAAATCTGCTCTAAAAACCGCAATTCTTAAAATTTCTCAATGAAAATCACATTAGAATACTTCAAATAATTCTACCAGTCAATTAATATCATTAGTTGAATTTTTTTCTTGGAAAAATTCCCACCAAAAATCATCATGATCCCACCCTTGGGAGTTTTTTTTTAATTTTTAAAAAATGCCAAAATCTGCTCTAGAAACCGCGATTCTTAAAATTTCTCAATGAAAATCACATTAGAATACTTCAAATAATTCTACCAATCAACTAATATCATTAGTTGAATTTTTTTCTTGGAAAAATTCCCACCAAAAATCATCATGATCCCACCCTTGGGAGTTTTTTTTAATTTTTTAAAAATGACAAAATCTGCTCTAGAAACCGCAATTCTTAAAATTTCTCAATGAAAATCACATTAGAATACTTCAAATAATTCTATCAATCAATTAATATCATTATTTGAATTATTTTCTTCGAAAAATTCCCACAAAAATCATCATGATCCCACCCTTGGGAGTTTTTTTTAATTTTTAAAAAATGCCAAAATCTGCTCTAGAAGCCGCGATTCTTAAAATTTCTCAATGAAATTCACATTAGAATACTTCAAATAATTCTACCAATCAATTAATATCATTAGTTGAATTTGTTTCTTGGAAAAATTCCCACCAAAAATCATCATGATCCCACCCTTGGGAGTTTTTTTTAATTTTTTAAAAATGCCAAAATCTGCTCTAGAAACCGCAATTCTTAAAATTTCTCATTGAAAATCACATTAGAATACTTCAAATAATTCTATCAATCAATTAATATCATTAGTTGAATTTTTTTCTTGGAAAAATTCCCACCAAAAATCATCATGATCCCACCCTTGCGAGTTTTTTAATTTTTTAAAAATGCCAAAATCTGCTCTAGAAACCGCAATTCTTAAAATTTCTCAATGAAAATCACATTAGAATACTTCAAATAATTCTATCAATCAATTAATATCATTAGTTGAATTTGTTTCTTGGAAAAATTCCCACAAAAATCATCATGATCCCACGCTTGGGAGTTTTTTTTTTAATTTTTTAAAAATGCCAAAATCTGCTCTAGAAACCGCAATTCTTAAAATTTCTCAATGAAAATCACATTAGAATACTTCAAATAATTCTATCAATCAATTAATATCATTATTTGAATTATTTTCTTGGAAAAATTCCCACAAAAATCGTCATGATCCCACCCTTGGGAGTTTTTTTTAATTTTTAAAAAATGCCAAAATCTGCTCTAGAAGCCGCGATTCTTAAAATTTCTCAATGAAATTCACATTAGAATACTTCAAATAATTCTACCAATCAATTAATATCATTAGTTGAATTTTTTTCTTGGAAAAATTCCCACCAAAAATCATCATGATCCCACCCTTGGGAGTTTTTTATTTTTTTTAAAAATGCCAAAATCTGCTCTAAAAACCGCAATTCTTAAAATTTCTCAATGAAAATTACATTAGAATACTTCAAATAATTCTACCAATCAATTAATATCATTAGTTGAATTTTTTTCTTGGAAAAATTCCCACCAAAAATCATCATGATCCCACCCTTGGGAGTTTTTTTTTTTAATTTTTTAAAAATGCCAAAATCTGCTCTAAAAACCGCAATTCTTAAAATTTCTCAATGAAAATCACATTAGAATACTTCAAATAATTCTACCAATCAATTAATATCATTAGTTGAATTTTTTTCTTGGAAAAATTCCCACCAAAAATCATCATGATCCCACCCTTGGGAGTTTTTTTTAATTTTTAAAAAATGCCAAAATCTGCTCTAGAAGCCGCGATTCTTAAAATTTCTCAATGAAAATCACATTAGAATACTTCAAATAATTCTACCAATCAATTAATATCATTAGTTGAATTTTTTTCTTGGAAAAATTCCCACCAAAAATCATCATGATCCCACCCTTGGGAGTTTTTTATTTTTTTAAAAATGCCAAAATCTGCTCTAAAAACCGCAATTCTTAAAATTTCTCAATGAAAATCACATTAGAATACTTCAAATAATTCTACCAATCAATTAATATCATTAGTTGAATTTTTTTCTTGGAAAAATTCCCACCAAAAATCATCATGATCCCACCCTTGGGAGTTTTTTTTTAATTTTTAAAAAATGCCAAAATCTGCTCTAGAAACCGCGATTCTTAAAATTTCTCAATGAAAATCACATTAGAATACTTCAAATAATTCTACCAATCAATTAATATCATTAGTTGAATTTTTTTCTTGGAAAAATTCCCACCAAAACTCATCATGATCCCACCCTTGGGAGTTTTTTAATTTTTTAAAAATGCCAAAATCTGCTCTAGAAACCGCGATTCTTAAAATTTCTCAGTGAAAATCACATTAGAATACTTCAAATAATTCTACCAATCAATTAATATCTTTAGTTGAATTTGTTTCTTGGAAAAATTCCCACAAAAATCATCATGATCCCACCCTTGGGAGTTTTTTTTTTAATTTTTTAAAAATGCCAAAATCTGCTCTAGAAGCCGCGATTCTTAAAATTTCTCAATGAAAATCACATTAGAATACTTCAAATAATTCTATCAATCAATTAATATCATTAGTTGAATTTTTTTCTTGGAAAAATTCCCACAAAAATCATCATGATCCCACCCTTGGGAGTTTTTTTTAATTTTTTAAAAATGCCAAAATCTGCTCTAGAAACCGCAATTCTTAAAATTTCTCAATGAAAATCACATTAGAATACTTCAAATAATTCTACCAATCAATTAATATCATTAGTTGAATTATTTTCTTGGAAAAATTCCCACAAAAATCATCATGATCCCACCCTTAGGATTTTTTTTTTATTTTTTTAAAAATGCCAAAATCTGCTCTAAAAACCGCAATTCTTAAAATTTCTCAATGAAAATCACATTAGAATACTTCAAATAATTCTACCAGTCAATTAATATCATTAGTTGAATTTTTTTCTTGGAAAAATTCCCACCAAAAATCATCATGATCCCACCCTTGGGAGTTTTTTTTTAATTTTTAAAAAATGCCAAAATCTGCTCTAGAAACCGCGATTCTTAAAATTTCTCAATGAAAATCACATTAGAATACTTCAAATAATTCTACCAATCAACTAATATCATTAGTTGAATTTTTTTCTTGGAAAAATTCCCACCAAAAATCATCATGATCCCACCCTTGGGAGTTTTTTTTAATTTTTTAAAAATGACAAAATCTGCTCTAGAAACCGCAATTCTTAAAATTTCTCAATGAAAATCACATTAGAATACTTCAAATAATTCTATCAATCAATTAATATCATTATTTGAATTATTTTCTTCGAAAAATTCCCACAAAAATCATCATGATCCCACCCTTGGGAGTTTTTTTTAATTTTTAAAAAATGCCAAAATCTGCTCTAGAAGCCGCGATTCTTAAAATTTCTCAATGAAATTCACATTAGAATACTTCAAATAATTCTACCAATCAATTAATATCATTAGTTGAATTTGTTTCTTGGAAAAATTCCCACCAAAAATCATCATGATCCCACCCTTGGGAGTTTTTTTTAATTTTTTAAAAATGCCAAAATCTGCTCTAGAAACCGCAATTCTTAAAATTTCTCATTGAAAATCACATTAGAATACTTCAAATAATTCTATCAATCAATTAATATCATTAGTTGAATTTTTTTCTTGGAAAAATTCCCACCAAAAATCATCATGATCCCACCCTTGCGAGTTTTTTAATTTTTTAAAAATGCCAAAATCTGCTCTAGAAACCGCAATTCTTAAAATTTCTCAATGAAAATCACATTAGAATACTTCAAATAATTCTATCAATCAATTAATATCATTAGTTGAATTTGTTTCTTGGAAAAATTCCCACAAAAATCATCATGATCCCACGCTTGGGAGTTTTTTTTTTAATTTTTTAAAAATGCCAAAATCTGCTCTAGAAACCGCAATTCTTAAAATTTCTCAATGAAAATCACATTAGAATACTTCAAATAATTCTATCAATCAATTAATATCATTATTTGAATTATTTTCTTGGAAAAATTCCCACAAAAATCGTCATGATCCCACCCTTGGGAGTTTTTTTTAATTTTTAAAAAATGCCAAAATCTGCTCTAGAAGCCGCGATTCTTAAAATTTCTCAATGAAATTCACATTAGAATACTTCAAATAATTCTACCAATCAATTAATATCATTAGTTGAATTTTTTTCTTGGAAAAATTCCCACCAAAAATCATCATGATCCCACCCTTGGGAGTTTTTTATTTTTTTTAAAAATGCCAAAATCTGCTCTAAAAACCGCAATTCTTAAAATTTCTCAATGAAAATTACATTAGAATACTTCAAATAATTCTACCAATCAATTAATATCATTAGTTGAATTTTTTTCTTGGAAAAATTCCCACCAAAAATCATCATGATCCCACCCTTGGGAGTTTTTTTTTTTAATTTTTTAAAAATGCCAAAATCTGCTCTAAAAACCGCAATTCTTAAAATTTCTCAATGAAAATCACATTAGAATACTTCAAATAATTCTACCAATCAATTAATATCATTAGTTGAATTTTTTTCTTGGAAAAATTCCCACCAAAAATCATCATGATCCCACCCTTGGGAGTTTTTTTTAATTTTTAAAAAATGCCAAAATCTGCTCTAGAAGCCGCGATTCTTAAAATTTCTCAATGAAAATCACATTAGAATACTTCAAATAATTCTACCAATCAATTAATATCATTAGTTGAATTTTTTTCTTGGAAAAATTCCCACCAAAAATCATCATGATCCCACCCTTGGGAGTTTTTTATTTTTTTAAAAATGCCAAAATCTGCTCTAAAAACCGCAATTCTTAAAATTTCTCAATGAAAATCACATTAGAATACTTCAAATAATTCTACCAATCAATTAATATCATTAGTTGAATTTTTTTCTTGGAAAAATTCCCACCAAAAATCATCATGATCCCACCCTTGGGAGTTTTTTTTTAATTTTTAAAAAATGCCAAAATCTGCTCTAGAAACCGCGATTCTTAAAATTTCTCAATGAAAATCACATTAGAATACTTCAAATAATTCTACCAATCAATTAATATCATTAGTTGAATTTTTTTCTTGGAAAAATTCCCACCAAAACTCATCATGATCCCACCCTTGGGAGTTTTTTAATTTTTTAAAAATGCCAAAATCTGCTCTAGAAACCGCGATTCTTAAAATTTCTCAGTGAAAATCACATTAGAATACTTCAAATAATTCTACCAATCAATTAATATCTTTAGTTGAATTTGTTTCTTGGAAAAATTCCCACAAAAATCATCATGATCCCACCCTTGGGAGTTTTTTTTTTAATTTTTTAAAAATGCCAAAATCTGCTCTAGAAGCCGCGATTCTTAAAATTTCTCAATGAAAATCACATTAGAATACTTCAAATAATTCTATCAATCAATTAATATCATTAGTTGAATTTTTTTCTTGGAAAAATTCCCACAAAAATCATCATGATCCCACCCTTGGGAGTTTTTTTTAATTTTTTAAAAATGCCAAAATCTGCTCTAGAAACCGCAATTCTTAAAATTTCTCAATGAAAATCACATTAGAATACTTCAAATAATTCTACCAATCAATTAATATCATTAGTTGAATTATTTTCTTGGAAAAATTCCCACAAAAATCATCATGATCCCACCCTTAGGATTTTTTTTTTATTTTTTTAAAAATGCCAAAATCTGCTCTAAAAACCGCAATTCTTAAAATTTCTCAATGAAAATCACATTAGAATACTTCAAATAATTCTACCAGTCAATTAATATCATTAGTTGAATTTTTTTCTTGGAAAAATTCCCACCAAAAATCATCATGATCCCACCCTTGGGAGTTTTTTTTTAATTTTTAAAAAATGCCAAAATCTGCTCTAGAAACCGCGATTCTTAAAATTTCTCAATGAAAATCACATTAGAATACTTCAAATAATTCTACCAATCAACTAATAACATTAGTTGAATTTTTTTCTTGGAAAAATTCCCACCAAAAATCATCATGATCCCACCCTTGGGAGTTTTTTTTAATTTTTTAAAAATGACAAAATCTGCTCTAGAAACCGCAATTCTTAAAATTTCTCAATGAAAATCACATTAGAATACTTCAAATAATTCTATCAATCAATTAATATCATTATTTGAATTATTTTCTTCGAAAAATTCCCACAAAAATCATCATGATCCCACCCTTGGGAGTTTTTTTTAATTTTTAAAAAATGCCAAAATCTGCTCTAGAAGCCGCGATTCTTAAAATTTCTCAATGAAATTCACATTAGAATACTTCAAATAATTCTACCAATCAATTAATATCATTAGTTGAATTTTTTTCTTGGAAAAATTCCCACAAAAATCATCATGATCCCACCCTTGGGAGTTTTTTTTTATTTTTAAAAAATGCCAAAATCTGCTCTAGAAGCCGCGATTCTTAAAATTTCTCAATGAAAATCACATTAGAATACTTCAAATAATTCTACCAATCAATTAATATCATTAGTTGAATTTTTTTCTTGGAAAAATTCCCACCAAAAATCATAATGATCCCACCCTTGGGAGTTTTTTATTTTTTTAAAAATGCCAAAATCTGCTCTAAAAACCGCAATTCTTAAAATTTCTCAATGAAAATCACATTAGAATACTTCAAATAATTCTATCAATCAATTAATATCATTAGTTGAATTTTTTTCTTGGAAAAATTCCCACCAAAAATCATCATGATCCCACCCTTGGGAGTTTTTTTTTTAATTTTTTAAAAATGCCAAAATCTGCTCTAGAAACCGCAATTCTTAAAATTTCGCAATGAAAATCACATTAGAATACTTCAAATAATTCTACCAATCAATTAATATCATTAGTTGAATTTTTTTCTTGGAAAAATTCCCACCAAAAATCATCATGATCCCACCCTTGGGAGTTTTTTTTTAATTTTTAAAAAATGCCAAAATCTGCTCTAGAAACCGCGATTCTTAAAATTTCTCAATGAAAATCACATTAGAATACTTCAAATAATTCTACCAATCAATTAATATCATTAGTTGAATTTTTTTCTTGGAAAAATTCCCACCAAAAATCATCATGATCCCACCCTTGGGAGTTTTTTTTAATTTTTTAAAAATGCCAAAATCTGCTCTAGAAACTGCAATTCTTAAAATTTCTCAATGAAAATCACATTAGAATACTTCAAATAATTCTATCAATCAATTAATATCATTAGTTGAATTATTTTCTTGGAAAAATTCCCACAAAAATCATCATGATCCCACCCTTGGGAGTTTTTTTTTAATTTTTAAAAAATGCCAAAATCTGCTCTAGAAGCCGCGATTCTTAAAATTTCTCAATGAAAATCACATTAGAATACTTCAAATAATTCTACCAATCAATTAATATCATTAGTTGAATTTTTTTCTTGGAAAAATTCCCACCAAAAATCATCATGATCCCACTCTTGGGAGTTTTTTTTTTTTTAAAAATGCCAAAATCTGCTCTAAAAACCGCAATTCTTAAAATTTCTCAATGAAAATCACATTAGAATACTTCAAATAATTCTACCAATCAATTAATATCATTAGTTGAATTTTTTTCTTGGAAAAATTCCCACCAAAAATCATCATGATCCCACCCTTGGGAGTTTTTTTAATTTTTAAAAAATGCCAAAATCTGCTCTAGAAGCCGCGATTCTTAAAATTTCTCAATGAAAATCACATTAGAATACTTCAAATAATTCTACCAATCAATTAATATCATTAGTTGAATTTTTTTCTTGGAAAAATTCCCACCAAAAATCATCATGATCCCACCCTTAGGAGTTTTTTATTTTTTTAAAAATGCCAAAATCTGCTCTAAAAACCGCAATTCTTAAAATTTCTCAATGAAAATCACATTAGAATACTTCAAATAATTCTATCAATCAATTAATATCATTAGTTGAATTATTTTCTTGGAAAAATTCCCACAAAAATCATCATGATCCCACGCTTGGGAGTTTTTTATTTTTTTAAAAATGCCAAAATCTGCTCTAAAAACCGCAATTCTTAAAATTTCTCAATGAAAATCACATTAGAATACTTCAAATAATTCTATCAATCAATTAATATCATTAGTTGAATTTTTTTCTTGGAAAAATTCCCACCAAAAATCATCATGATCCCACCCTTGGGAGTTTTTTTTTTAATTTTTTAAAAATGCCAAAATCTGCTCTAGAAACCGCAATTCTTAAAATTTCGCAATGAAAATCACATTAGAATACTTCAAATAATTCTACCAATCAATTAATATCATTAGTTGAATTTTTTTCTTGGAAAAATTCCCACCAAAAATCATCATGATCCCACCCTTGGGAGTTTTTTATTTTTTTAAAAATGCCAAAATCTGCTCTAAAAACCGCAATTCTTAAAATTTCTCAATGAAAATCACATTAGAATACTTCAAATAATTCTATCAATCAATTAATATCATTAGTTGAATTATTTTCTTGGAAAAATTCCCACAAAAATCATCATGATCCCACCCTTGGGAGTTTTTTTTTAATTTTTAAAAAATGCCAAAATCTGCTCTAGAAGCCGCGATTCTTAAAATTTCTCAATGAAAATCACATTAGAATACTTCAAATAATTCTACCAATCAATTAATATCATTAGTTGAATTTTTTTCTTGGAAAAATTCCCACCAAAAATCATCATGATCCCACTCTTGGGAGTTTTTTTTTTTTTAAAATGCCAAAATCTGCTCTAAAAACCGCAATTCTTAAAATTTCTCAATGAAAATCACATTAGAATACTTCAAATAATTCTACCAATCAATTAATATCATTAGTTGAATTTTTTTCTTGGAAAAATTCCCACCAAAAATCATCATGATCCCACCCTTGGGAGTTTTTTTAATTTTTAAAAAATGCCAAAATCTGCTCTAGAAGCCGCGATTCTTAAAATTTCTCAATGAAAATCACATTAGAATACTTCAAATAATTCTACCAATCAATTAATATCATTAGTTGAATTTTTTTCTTGGAAAAATTCCCACCAAAAATCATCATGATCCCACCCTTGGGAGTTTTTTTTTTTTTAATTTTTTAAAAATGCCAAAATCTGCTCTAGAAACCGCAATTCTTAAAATTTCGCAATGAAAATCACATTAGAATACTTCAAATAATTCTATCAATCAATTAATATCATTAGTTGAATTTTTTTCTTGGAAAAATTCCCACCAAAAATCATCATGATCCCACCCTTGGGAGTTTTTTATTTTTTTAAAAATGCCAAAATCTGCTCTAAAAACCGCAATTCTTAAAATTTCTCAATGAAAATCACATTAGAATACTTCAAATAATTCTATCAATCAATTAATATCATTAGTTGAATTTTTTTCTTGGAAAAATTCCCACCAAAAATCATCATGATCCCACCCTTGGGAGTTTTTTTTTTAATTTTTTAAAAATGCCAAAATCTGCTCTAGAAACCGCAATTCTTAAAATTTCGCAATGAAAATCACATTAGAATACTTCAAATAATTCTACCAATCAATTAATATCATTAGTTGAATTTTTTTCTTGGAAAAATTCCCACCAAAAATCATCATGATCCCACCCTTGGGAGTTTTTTTTTAATTTTTAAAAAATGCCAAAATCTGCTCTAGAAACCGCGATTCTTAAAATTTCTCAATGAAAATCACATTAGAATACTTCAAATAATTCTACCAATCAATTAATATCATTAGTTGAATTTTTTTCTTGGAAAAATTCCCACCAAAAATCATCATGATCCCACCCTTGGGAGTTTTTTTTAATTTTTTAAAAATGCCAAAATCTGCTCTAGAAACTGCAATTCTTAAAATTTCTCAATGAAAATCACATTAGAATACTTCAAATAATTCTATCAATCAATTAATATCATTAGTTGAATTATTTTCTTGGAAAAATTCCCACAAAAATCATCATGATCCCACCCTTGGGAGTTTTTTTTTAATTTTTAAAAAATGCCAAAATCTGCTCTAGAAGCCGCGATTCTTAAAATTTCTCAATGAAAATCACATTAGAATACTTCAAATAATTCTACCAATCAATTAATATCATTAGTTGAATTTTTTTCTTGGAAAAATTCCCACCAAAAATCATCATGATCCCACTCTTGGGAGTTTTTTTTTTTTTAAAAATGCCAAAATCTGCTCTAAAAACCGCAATTCTTAAAATTTCTCAATGAAAATCACATTAGAATACTTCAAATAATTCTACCAATCAATTAATATCATTAGTTGAATTTTTTTCTTGGAAAAATTCCCACCAAAAATCATCATGATCCCACCCTTGGGAGTTTTTTTAATTTTTAAAAAATGCCAAAATCTGCTCTAGAAGCCGCGATTCTTAAAATTTCTCAATGAAAATCACATTAGAATACTTCAAATAATTCTACCAATCAATTAATATCATTAGTTGAATTTTTTTCTTGGAAAAATTCCCACCAAAAATCATCATGATCCCACCCTTAGGAGTTTTTTATTTTTTTAAAAATGCCAAAATCTGCTCTAAAAACCGCAATTCTTAAAATTTCTCAATGAAAATCACATTAGAATACTTCAAATAATTCTATCAATCAATTAATATCATTAGTTGAATTATTTTCTTGGAAAAATTCCCACAAAAATCATCATGATCCCACGCTTGGGAGTTTTTTTTTTAATTTTTTTGAAAATGCCAAAATCTGCTCTAGAAACCGCAATTCTTAAAATTTCTCATTGAAAATCACATTAGAATACTTCAAATAATTCTACCAATCAATTAATATCATTAGTTGAATTTTTTTCTTGGAAAAATTCCCACCAAAAATCATCATGATCCCACCCTTGGGAGTTTTTTTTAATTTTTAAAAAATGACAAAATCTGCTCTAGAAACCGCAATTCTTAAAATTTCTCAACGAAAATCACATTAGAATACTTCATATAATTCTACCAATCAATTAGTATCATTAGTTGAATTTTTTTCTTGGAAAAATTCCCACCAAAACTCATCATGATCCCACCCTTGGGAGTTTTTTAATTTTTTAAAAATGCCAAAATCTGCTCTAGAAACCGCGATTCTTAAAATTTCTCAATGAAAATCACATTAGAATACTTCAAATAATTCTACCAATCAATTAATATCATTAGTTGAATTTTTTTCTTGGAAAAATTCCCACCAAAAATCATCATGATCCCACCCTTGGGAGTTTTTTTTTAATTTTTTAAAAATGCCAAAATCTGCTCTAGAAACCGCAATTCTTAAAATTTCTCAATGAAAATCACATTAGAATACTTCAAATAATTCTACCAATCAATTAATATCATTAGTTGAATTTTTTTCTTGGAAAAATTCCCACAAAAATCATCATGATCCCACCCTTGGGAGTTTTTTAATTTTTTAAAAATGCCAAAATCTGCTCTAGAAGCCGCAATTCTTAAAATTTCTCAATGAAAATCACATTAGAATACTTCAAATAATTCTACCAATCAATTCATATCATTAGTTGAATTTTTTTCTTGGAAAAATTCCCACAAAAATCATCATGATCCCACCCTTGGGAGTTTTTTAATTTTTTAAAAATGCCAAAATCTGCTCTAGAAGCCGCAATTCTTAAAATTTCTCAATGAAAATCACATTAGAATACTTCAAATAATTCTACCAATCAATTCATATCATTAGTTGAATTATTTTCTTGGAAAAATTCCCACAAAAATCATCATGATCCCACCCTTGGGAGGTTTTTTTTAATTTTTTAAAAATGCCAAAATCTGCTCTAGAAACCGCAATTCTTAAAATTTCTCAATGAAAATCACATTAGAATACTTCAAATAATACTATCAATCAATTAATATCATTAGTTGAATTTTTTTCTTGGAAAAATTCCCACAAAAATCATCATGATCCCACCCTTGGGAGTTTTTTTTAATTTTTCAAAAATGCCAAAATCTGCTCTAGAAACCGCAATTCTTAAAATTTCTCAATGAAAATCACATTATAATACTTCAAATAATTCTATCAATCAATTAATATCATTAGTTGAATTTGTTTCTTGGAAAAATTCCCACCAAAAATCATCATGATCCCACCCTTGGGAGTTTTTTTTTAATTTTTTAAAAATGCCAAAATCTGCTCTAGAAACCGCAATTCTTAAAATTTCTCATTGAAAATCACATTAGAATACTTCAAATAATTCTATCAATCAATTAATATCATTAGTTGAATTTTTTTCTTGGAAAAATTCCCACCAAAAATCATCATGATCCCACCCTTGCGAGTTTTTTAATTTTTTAAAAATGCCAAAATCTGCTCTAGAAACCGCAATTCTTAAAATTTCTCAATGAAAATCACATTAGAATACTTCAAATAATTCTATCAATCAATTAATATCATTAGTTGAATTTGTTTCTTGGAAAAATTCCCACAAAAATCATCATGATCCCACGCTTGGGAGTTTTTTTTTTAATTTTTTTGAAAATGCCAAAATCTGCTCTAGAAACCGCAATTCTTAAAATTTCTCATTGAAAATCACATTAGAATACTTCAAATAATTCTATCAATCAATTAATATCATTAGTTGAATTTTTTTCTTGGAAAAATTCCCACCAAAAATCATCATGATCCGATCCCACCCTTGGGAGTTTTTTTTTTAATTTTTTAAAAATGCCAAAATCTGCTCTAGAAACCGCAATTCTTAAAATTTCGCAATGAAAATCACATTAGAATACTTCAAATAATTCTACCAATCAATTAATATCATTAGTTGAATTTTTTTCTTGGAAAAATTCCCACCAAAAATCATCATGATCCCACCCTTGGGATTTTTTTTTTAATTTTTAAAAAATGCCAAAATCTGCTCTAGAAACCGCGATTCTTAAAATTTCTCAATGAAAATCACATTAGAATACTTCAAATAATTCTACCAATCAATTAATATCATTAGTTGAATTTTTTTCTTGGAAAAATTCCCACCAAAAATCATCATGATCCCACTCTTGGGAGTTTTTTTTTTTAATTTTTTAAAAATGCCAAAATCTGCTCTAAAAACCGCAATTCTTAAAATTTCTCAATGAAAATCACATTAGAATACTTCAAATAATTCTACCAATCAATTAATATCATTAGTTGAATTTTTTTCTTGGAAAAATTCCCACAAAAATCATCATGATCCCACCCTTGGGAGTTTTTTTTAATTTTTAAAAAATGCCAAAATCTGCTCTAGAAGCCGCGATTCTTAAAATTTCTCAATGAAAATCACATTAGAATACTTCAAATAATTCTACCAATCAATTAATATCATTAGTTGAATTTTTTTCTTGGAAAAATTCCCACCAAAAATCATCATGATCCCACCCTTGGGAGTTTTTTATTTTTTTAAAAATGCCAAAATCTGCTCTAAAAACCGCAATTCTTAAAATTTCTCAATGAAAATCACATTAGAATACTTCAAATAATTCTATCAATCAATTAATATCATTAGTTGAATTATTTTCTTGGAAAAATTCCCACAAAAATCATCATGATCCCACCCTTGGGAGTTTTTTTTTTAATTTTTTAAAAATGACAAAATCTGCTCTAGAAACCGCAATTCTTAAAATTTCTCAATAAAAATCACATTAGAATACTTCAAATAATTCTACCAATCAATTAATATCATTAGTTGAATTTTTTTCTTGGAAAAATTCCCACCAAAAATCATCATGATCCCACCGTTGGGAGTTTTTTTTAATTTTTAAAAAATGCCAAAATCTGCTCTAGAAACCGCGATTCTTAAAATTTCTCAATGAAAATCACATTAGAATACTTCAAATAATTCTACCAATCAATTAATATCATTAGTTGAATTTTTTTCTTGGAAAAATTCCCACCAAAACTCATCATGATCCCACCCTTGGGAGTTTTTTAATTTTTAAAAAATTCCAAAATCTGCTCTAGAAACCGCGATTCTAAAAATTTCTCAATGAAAATCACATTAGAATACTTCAAATAATTCTACCAATCAATTAATATCATTAGTTGAATTTGTTTCTTGGAAAAATTCCCACAAAAATCATCATGATCCCACCCTTGGGAGTTTTTTTTTAATTTTTTAAAAATGCCAAAATCTGCTCTAGAAGCCGCGATTCTTAAAATTTCTCAATGAAAATCACATTAGAATACTTCAAATAATTCTATCAATCAATTAATATCATTAGTTGAATTTTTTTCTTGGAAAAATTCCCACAAAAATCATCATGATCCCACCCTTGGGAGTTTTTTTTAATTTTTTAAAAATGCCAAAATCTGCTCTAGAAACCGCAATTCTTAAAATTTCTCAATGAAAATCACATTAGAATATTTCAAATAATTCTATCAATCAATTAATATCATTAGTTGAATTTGTTTCTTGGAAAAATTCCCACCAAAAATCATCATGATCCCACCCTTGGGAGTTTTTTTTTAATTTTTTAAAAATGCCAAAATCTGCTCTAGAAACCGCAATTCTTAAAATTTCTCATTGAAAATCACATTAGAATACTTCAAATAATTCTATCAATCAATTAATATCATTAGTTGAATTTTTTTCTTGGAAAAATTCCCACCAAAAATCATCATGATCCCACCCTTGGGAGTTTTTTTTTTAATTTTTTAAAAATGCCAAAATCTGCTCTAGAAACCGCAATTCTTAAAATTTCGCAATGAAAATCACATTAGAATACTTCAAATAATTCTACCAATCAATTAATATTATTAGTTGAATTTTTTCTTGGAAAAATTCCCACCAAAAATCATCATGATCCCACCCTTGGGAGTTTTTTTTTAATTTTTAAAAAATGCCAAAATCTGCTCTAGAAACCGCGATTCTTAAAATTTCTCAATGAAAATCACATTAGAATACTTCAAATAATTCTATCAATCAATTAATATCATTAGTTGAATTATTTTCTTGGAAAAATTCCCACAAAAATCATCATGATCCCACCCTTGGGAGTTTTTTTTTAATTTTTAAAAAATGCCAAAATCTGCTCTAGAAGCCGCGATTCTTAAAATTTCTCAATGAAAATCACATTAGAATACTTCAAATAATTCTACCAATCAATTAATATCATTAGTTGAATTTTTTTCTTGGAAAAATTCCCACCAAAAATCATCATGATCCCACTCTTGGGAGTTTTTTTTTTTTTAAAAATGCCAAAATCTGCTCTAAAAACCGCAATTCTTAAAATTTCTCAATGAAAATCACATTAGAATACTTCAAATAATTCTACCAATCAATTAATATCATTAGTTGAATTTTTTTCTTGGAAAAATTCCCACCAAAAATCATCATGATCCCACCCTTGGGAGTTTTTTTAATTTTTAAAAAATGCCAAAATCTGCTCTAGAAGCCGCGATTCTTAAAATTTCTCAATGAAAATCACATTAGAATACTTCAAATAATTCTACCAATCAATTAATATCATTAGTTGAATTTTTTTCTTGGAAAAATTCCCACCAAAAATCATCATGATCCCACCCATAGGAGTTTTTTATTTTTTTAAAAATGCCAAAATCTGCTCTAAAAACCGCAATTCTTAAAATTTCTCAATGAAAATCACATTAGAATACTTCAAATAATTCTATCAATCAATTAATATCATTAGTTGAATTATTTTCTTGGAAAAATTCCCACCAAAAATCATCATGATCCCACGCATGGGAGTTTTTTTTTTAATTTTTTTGAAAATGCCAAAATCTGCTCTAGAAACCGCAATTCTTAAAATTTCTCATTGAAAATCACATTAGAATACTTCAAATAATTCTACCAATCAATTAATATCATTAGTTGAATTTTTTTCTTGGAAAAATTCCCACCAAAAATCATCATGATCCCACCCTTGGGAGTTTTTTTTAATTTTTAAAAAATGCCAAAATCTGCTCTAGAAACCGCAATTCTTAAAATTTCTCAACGAAAATCACATTAGAATACTTCATATAATTCTACCAATCAATTAGTATCATTAGTTGAATTTTTTTCTTGGAAAAATTCCCACCAAAACTCATCATGATCCCACCCTTGGGAGTTTTTTAATTTTTTAAAAATGCCAAAATCTGCTCTAGAAACCGCAATTCTTAAAATTTCTCAATGAAAATCACATTAGAATACTTCAAATAATTCTACCAATCAATTAATATCATTAGTTGAATTTTTTTCTTGGAAAAATTCCCACCAAAAATCATCATGATCCCACCCTTGGGAGTTTTTTTTTAATTTTTTAAAAATGCCAAAATCTGCTCTAGAAACCGCAATTCTTAAAATTTCTCAATGAAAATCACATTAGAATACTTCAAATAATTCTACCAATCAATTAATATCATTAGTTGAATTTTTTTCTTGGAAAAATTCCCACAAAAATCATCATGATCCCACCCTTGGGAGTTTTTTAATTTTTTAAAAATGCCAAAATCTGCTCTAGAAGCCGCAATTCTTAAAATTTCTCAATGAAAATCACATTAGAATACTTCAAATAATTCTACCAATCAATTCATATCATTAGTTGAATTTTTTTCTTGGAAAAATTCCCACAAAAATCATCATGATCCCACCCTTGGGAGTTTTTTAATTTTTTAAAAATGCCAAAATCTGCTCTAGAAGCCGCAATTCTTAAAATTTCTCAATGAAAATCACATTAGAATACTTCAAATAATTCTACCAATCAATTCATATCATTAGTTGAATTATTTTCTTGGAAAAATTCCCACAAAAATCATCATGATCCCACCCTTGGGAGGTTTTTTTTAATTTTTTAAAAATGCCAAAATCTGCTCTAAAAACCGCAATTCTTAAAATTTCTCAATGAAAATCACATTAGAATACTTCAAATAATTCTATCAATCAATTAATATCATTAGTTGAATTTTTTTCTTGGAAAAATTCCCACAAAAATCATCATGATCCCACCCTTGGGAGTTTTTTTTAATTTTTTAAAAATGCCAAAATCTGCTCTAGAAACCGCAATTCTTAAAATTTCTCAATGAAAACCACATTAGAATACTTCAAATAATTCTATCAATCAATTAATATCATTAGTTGAATTTGTTTCTTGGAAAAATTCCCACCAAAAATCATCATGATCCCACCCTTGGGAGTTTTTTTTTAATTTTTTAAAAATGCCAAAATCTGCTCTAGAAACCGCAATTCTTAAAATTTCTCATTGAAAATCACATTAGAATACTTCAAATAATTCTATCAATCAATTAATATCATTAGTTGAATTTTTTTCTTGGAAAAATTCCCACCAAAAATCATCATGATCCCACCCTTGGGAGTTTTTTAATTTTTTAAAAATGCCAAAATCTGCTCTAGAAACCGCAATTCTTAAAATTTCTCAATGAAAATCACATTAGAATACTTCAAATAATTCTATCAATCAATTAATATCATTAGTTGAATTTGTTTCTTGGAAAAATTCCCACAAAAATCATCATGATCCCACGCTTGGGAGTTTTTTTTTAATTTTTTTGAAAATGCCAAAATCTGCTCTAGAAACCGCAATTCTTAAAATTTCTCATTGAAAATCACATTAGAATACTTCAAATAATTCTATCAATCAATTAATATCATTAGTTGAATTTTTTTCTTGGAAAAATTCCCACCAAAAATCATCATGATCCGATCCCACCCTTGGGAGTTTTTTTTTTAATTTTTTAAAAATGCCAAAATCTGCTCTAGAAACCGCAATTCTTAAAATTTCGCAATGAAAATCACATTAGAATACTTCAAATAATTCTACCAATCAATTAATATCATTAGTTGAATTTTTTTCTTGGAAAAATTCCCACCAAAAATCATCATGATCCCACCCTTGGGATTTTTTTTTTAATTTTTAAAAAATGCCAAAATCTGCTCTAGAAACCGCGATTCTTAAAATTTCTCAATGAAAATCACATTAGAATACTTCAAATAATTCTACCAATCAATTAATATCATTAGTTGAATTTTTTTCTTGGAAAAATTCCCACCAAAAATCATCATGATCCCACCCTTGGGAGTTTTTTTTAATTTTTTAAAAATGCCAAAATCTGCTCTAGAAACCGCAATTCTTAAAATTTCTCAATGAAAATCACATTAGAATACTTCAAATAATTCTACCAATCAATTAATATCATTAGTTGAATTATTTTCTTGGAAAAATTCCCACAAAAATCATCATGATCCCACCCTTGGGAGTTTTTTTTAATTTTTTAAAAATGCCAAAATCTGCTCTAGAAGCCGCGATTCTTAAAATTTCTCAATGAAAATCACATTAGAATACTTCAAATAATTCTACCAATCAATTAATATCATTAGTTGAATTATTTTCTTGGAAAAATTCCCACAAAAATCATCATGATCCCACCCTTGTGAGTTTTTTTTAATTTTTAAAAAATGCCAAAATCTGCTCTAGAAGCCGCGATTCTTAAAATTTCTCAATGAAAATCACATTAGAATACTTCAAATAATTCTACCAATCAATTAATATCATTAGTTGAATTTTTTTCTTGGAAAAATTCCCACCAAAAATCATCATGATCCCACCCTTGGGAGTTTTTTATTTTTTTAAAAATGCCAAAATCTGCTCTAAAAACCGCAATTCTTAAAATTTCTCAATGAAAATTACATTAGAATACTTCAAATAATTCTACCAATCAATTAATATCATTAGTTGAATTTTTTTCTTGGAAAAATTCCCACCAAAAATCATCATGATCCCACTCTTGGGAGTTTTTTTTTTAATTTTTTAAAAATGCCAAAATCTGCTCTAAAAACTGCAATTCTTAAAATTTCTCAATGAAAATCACATTAGAATACTTCAAATAATTCTACCAATCAATTAATATCATTAGTTGAATTTTTTTCTTGGAAAAATTCCCACTAAAAATCATCATGATCCCACACTTGGGAGTTTTTTTTAATTTTTAAAAAATGCCAAAATCTGCTCTAGAAGCCGCGATTCTTAAAATTTCTCAATGAAAATCACATTAGAATACTTCAAATAATTCTACCAATCAATTAATATCATTAGTTGAATTTTTTTCTTGGAAAAATTCCCACCAAAAATCATCATGATCCCACCCTTGGGAGTTTTTTATTTTTTTAAAAATGCCAAAATCTGCTCTAAAAACCGCAATTCTTAAAATTTCTCAATGAAAATCACATTAGAATACTTCAAATAATTCTATCAATCAATTAATATCATTAGTTGAATTATTTTCTTGGAAAAATTCCCACCTAAAATCATCATGATCCCACCCTTGGGAGTTTTTTTTTTAATTTTTTAAAAATGCCAAAATCTGCTCTAGAAACCGCAATTCTTAAAATTTCTCAATAAAAATCACATTAGAATACTTCAAATAATTCTACCAATCAATTAATATCATTAGTTGAATTTCTTTCTTGGAAAAATTCCCACCAAAAATCATCATGATCCCACCCTTGGGAGTTTTTTATTTTTTTAAAAATGCCAAAATCTGCTCTAAAAACCGCAATTCTTAAAATTTCTCAATGAAAATCACATTAGAATACTTCAAATAATTCTACCAATCAATTAATATCATTAGTTGAATTTTTTTCTTGGAAAAATTCCCACCAAAAATCATCATGATCCCACCCTTGGGAGTTTTTTTTTTAATTTTTTAAAAATGCCAAAATCTGCTCTAGAAACCGCAATTCTTAAAATTTCTCAATAAAAATCACATTAGAATACTTCAAATAATTCTACCAATCAATTAATATCATTAGTTGAATTTCTTTCTTGGAAAAATTCCCACCAAAAATCATCATGATCCCACCCTTGGGAGTTTTTTTTAATTTTTAAAAAATGCCAAAGTCTGCTCTAGAAACCGCGATTCTTAAAATTTCTCAATGAAAATCACATTAGAATACTTCAAATAATTCTACCAATCAATTAATATCATTAGTTGAATTTTTTTCTTGGAAAAATTCCCACCAAAACTCATCATGATCCCACCCTTGGGAGTTTTTTAATTTTTTAAAAATGCCAAAATCTGCTCTAGAAACCGCGATTCTTAAAATTTCTCAATGAAAATCACATTAGAATACTTCAAATAATTCTACCAATCAATTAATATCATTAGTTGAATTTGTTTCTTGGAAAAATTCCCACAAAAATCATCATGATCCCACCCTTGGGAGTTTTTTTTTTAATTTTTTAAAAATGCCAAAATCTGCTCTAGAAGCCGCGATTCTTAAAATTTCTCAATGAAAATCACATTAGAATACTTCAAATAATTCTATCAATCAATTAATATCATTAGTTGAATTTTTTTCTTGGAAAAATTCCCACAAAAATCATCATGATCCCACCCTTGGGAGTTTTTTTTTTTTAATTTTTTAAAAATGCCAAAATCTGCTCTAGAAACCGCAATTCTTAAAATTTCTCAATGAAAATCACATTAGAATACTTCAAATAATTCTAGCAATCAATTAATATCATTAGTTGAATTTGTTTCTTGGAAAAATTCCCACCAAAAATCATCATGATCCCACCATTGGGAGTTTTTTTTTAATTTTTTAAAAATGCCAAAATCTGCTCTAGAAACCGCAATTCTTAAAATTTCTCATTGAAAATCACATTAGAATACTTCAAATAATTCTATCAATCAATTAATATCATTAGTTGAATTTTTTTCTTGGAAAAATTCCCACCAAAAATCATCATGATCCCACCCTTGGGAGTTTTTTTTTAAATTTTTTAAAAATGCCAAAATCTGCTCTAGAAACCGCAATTCTTAAAATTTCGCAATGAAAATCACATTAGAATACTTCAAATAATTCTACCAATCAATTAATATCATTAGTTGAATTTTTTTGTTGGAAAAATTCCCACCAAAACTCATCATGATCCCACCCTTGGGAGTTTTTTTTTTAATTTTTTAAAAATGCCAAAATCTGCTCTAGAAACCGCAATTCTTAAAATTTCTCAATGAAAATCACATTAGAATACTTCAAATAATTCTACCAATCAATTAATATCATTAGTTGAATTTTTTTCTTGGAAAAATTCCCACAAAAATCATCATGATCCCACCCTTGGGAGTTTTTTAATTTTTTAAAAATGCCAAAATCTGCTCTAGAAACCGCAATTCTTAAAATTTCTCAATGAAAATCACATTAGAATACTTCAAATAATTCTACCAGTCAATTCATATCATTAGTTGAATTACTTTCTTGGAAAAATTCCCACAAAAATCATCATGATCCCACCCTTGGGAGTTTTTTTTTAATTTTTTAAAAATGCCAAAATCTGCTCTAGAAACCGCAATTCTTAAAATCTCTCAATGAAAATCACATTAGAATACTTCAAATAATTCTATCAATCAATTAATATCATTAGTTGAATTTTTTTCTTGGAAAAATTCCCACAAAAATCATCATGATCCCACCCTTGGGAGTTTTTTTTAATTTTTTAAAAATGCCAAAATCTGCTCTAGAAACCGCAATTCTTAAAATTTCTCAATGAAAATCACATTAAAATACTTCAAATAATTCTACCAATCAATTAATATCATTAGTTGAATTTTTTTCTTGGAAAAATTCCCACCAAAAATCATCATGACCCCACCCTTGGGAGTTTTTTTTTTAATTTTTTAAAAATGCCAAAATCTGCTCTAGAAACCGCAATTCTTAAAATTTCTCAATGAAAATCACATTAGAATACTTCAAATAATTCTATCAATCAATTAATATCATTAGTTGAATTTTTTTCTTGGAAAAATTCCCACCAAAGCTCATCATGATCCCACCCTTGGGAGTTTTTTTTTTAATTTTTTAAAAATGCCAAAATCTGCTCTAGAAACCGCGATTCTTAAAATTTCTCAATGAAAATCACATTAGAATACTTCAAATAATTCTACCAATCAATTAGTATCATTAGTTGAATTATTTTCTTGGAAAAATTCCCACAAAAATCATCATGATCCCACCCTTGTGAGTGTTTTAATTTTTTAAAAATGCCAAAATCTGCTCTAAAAACCGCAATTCTTAAAATTTCTCAATGAAAATCACATTAGAATACTTCAAATAATTCTATCAATCAATTAATATCGTTAGTTGAATTTGTTTCTTGGAAAAAATTCCCACCAAAAATCATCATGATCCCACCCCTGGGAGTTTTTTTTTAATTTTTTAAAAATGCCAAAATCTGCTCTAGAAACCGCAATTCTTAAAATTTCTCAATGAAAATCACATTAGAATACTTCAAATAATTCTACCAATCAATTAATATCATTAGTTGAATTTTTTTCTTGGAAAAATTCCCACCAAAAATCATCATGATCCCACCCTTGGGAGTTTTTTTTAATTTTTTAAAAATGCCAAAATCTGCTCTAGAAACCGCAATTCTTAAAATTTCTCAATGAAAATCACATTAGAATACTTCAAATAATTCTACCAATCAATTAATATCATTAGTTGAATTTTTTTCTTGGAAAAATTCCCACAAAAATCATCATGATCCCACCCTTGGGAGTTTTTTTTAATTTTTTAAAAATGCCAAAATCTGCTCTAGAAACCGCAATTCTTAAAATTTCTCAATGAAAATCACATTAGAATACTTCAAATAATTCTACCAATCAATTCATATCATTAGTTGAATTATTTTCTTGGAAAAATTCCCACAAAAATCATCATGATCCCACCCTTGGGAGTTTTTTTTAATTTTTTAAAAATGCCAAAATCTGCTCTAGAAACCGCAATTCTTAAAATTTCTCAATGAAAATCACATTAGAATACTTCAAATAATTCTATCAATCAATTAATATCGTTAGTTGAATTTGTTTCTTGGAAAAAATTCCCACCAAAAATCATCATGATCCCACCCCTGGGAGTTTTTTTTTTAATTTTTTAAAAATGCCAAAATCTGCTCTAGAAACCGCAATTGTTAAAATTTCTTAATTAAAATCACATTAGAATACTTCAACTAATTCTACCAATCAATTAATATCATTAGTTGAATTATTTTCTTGGAAAAATTCCCACAAAAATCATCATGATCCCACCCTTGGGAGTTTTTTTTAATTTTTTAAAAATGCCAAAATCTGCTCTAGAAACCGCAATTCTTAAAATCTCTCAATGAAAATCACATTAGAATACTTCAAATAATTCTATCAATCAATTAATATCATTAGTTGAATTTTTTTCTTGGAAAAATTCCCACAAAAATCATCATGATCCCACCCTTGGGAGTTTTTTTTAATTTTTTAAAAATGCCAAAATCTGCTCTAGAAACCGCAATTCTTAAAATTTCTCAATGAAAATCACATTAGAATATTTCAAATAATTCTATCAATCAATTAATATCATTAGTTGAATTTGTTTCTTGGAAAAATTCCCACCAAAAATCATCATGATCCCACCCTTGGGAGTTTTTTTTTAATTTTTTAAAAATGCCAAAATCTGCTCTAGAAACCGCAATTCTTAAAATTTCTCATTGAAAATCACATTAGAATACTTCAAATAATTCTATCAATCAATTAATATCATTAGTTGAATTTTTTTCTTGGAAAAATTCCCACCAAAAATCATCATGATCCCACCCTTGGGAGTTTTTTTTTTAATTTTTTAAAAATGCCAAAATCTGCTCTAGAAACCGCAATTCTTAAAATTTCGCAATGAAAATCACATTAGAATACTTCAAATAATTCTACCAATCAATTAATATCATTAGTTGAATTTTTTTCTTGGAAAAATTCCCACCAAAAATCATCATGATCCCACCCTTGGGAGTTTTTTTTTAATTTTTAAAAAATGCCAAAATCTGCTCTAGAAACCGCGATTCTTAAAATTTCTCAATGAAAATCACATTAGAATACTTCAAATAATTCTATCAATCAATTAATATCATTAGTTGAATTATTTTCTTGGAAAAATTCCCACAAAAATCATCATGATCCCACCCTTGGGAGTTTTTTTTAATTTTTAAAAAATGCCAAAATCTGCTCTAGAAGCCGCGATTCTTAAAATTTCTCAATGAAAATCACATCAGAATACTTCAAATAATTCTACCAATCAATTAATATCATTAGTTGAATTTTTTTCTTGGAAAAATTCCCACCAAAAATCATCATGATCCCACCCTTGGGAGTTTTTTATTTTTTTAAAAATGCCAAAATCTGCTCTAAAAACCGCAATTCTTAAAATTTCTCAATGAAAATCACATTAGAATACTTCAAATAATTCTATCAATCAATTAATATCATTAGTTGAATTTTTTTCTTGGAAAAATTCCCACCAAAACTCATCATGATCCCACCCTTGGGAGTTTTTTTTTAATTTTTTAAAAATGCCAAAATCTGCTCTAGAAACCGCAATTCTTAAAATTTCTCAATGAAAATCACATTAGAATACTTCAAATAATTCTACCAATCAATTAGTATCATTAGTTGAATTATTTTCTTGGAAAAATTCCCACAAAAATCATCATGATCCCACCCTTGTGAGTTTTTTAATTTTTTAAAAATGCCAAAATCTGCTCCAAAAACCGCAATTCTTAAAATTTCTCAATGAAAATCACATTAGAATACTTCAAATAATTCTATCAATCAATTAATATCATTAGTTGAATTTTTTTCTTGGAAAAATTCCCACCAAAAATCATCATGATCCCACTCTTGGGAGTTTTTTTTTTATTTTTAAAAAATGCCAAAATCTGCTCTAGAAGCCGCGATTCTTAAAATTTCTCAATGAAAATCACATTAGAATACTTCAAATAATTCTACCAATCAATTAATATCATTAGTTGAATTTTTTTCTTGGAAAATTTCCCACAAAAATCATCATGATCCCACCCTTGGGAGTTTTTTTTTTTAATTTTTAAAAAATGCCAAAATCTGCTCTAGAAGCCGCGATTCTTAAAATTTCTCAATGAAAATCACATTAGAATATTTCAAATAATTCTACCAATCAATTAATATCATTAGTTGAATTTTTTTCTTGGAAAAAATCCCACAAAAATCATCATGATCCCACCCTTGGGAGTTTTTTAATTTTTTAAAAATGCCAAAATCTGCTCTAGAAACCGCAATTCTTAAAATTTCTCAATGAAAATCACATTAGAATACTTCAAATAATTCTACCAATCAATTAATATCATTAGTTGCATTATTTTCTTGGAAAAATTCCCACAAAAATCATCATGATCCCACCCTTGGGAATTTTTTTTAATTTTTTAAAAATGCCAAAATCTGCTCTAGAAACCGCAATTCTTAAAATTTCTCAATGAAAATCACATTAGAATACTTCAAATAATTCTATCAATCAATTAATATCATTAGTTGAATTTGTTTCTTGGAAAAATTCCCACCAAAATTCATCATGATCCCACCCTTGGAAGTTTTTTTTTTTAATTTTTTAAAAATGCCAAAATCTGCTCTAGAAACCGCAATTCTTAAAATTTCTCAATGAAAATCACATTAGAATACTTCAACTAATTCTACCAATCAATTCATATCATTAGTTGAATTTTTTTCTTGGAAAAATTCCCACAAAAATCATCATGATCCCACCCTTGGGAGTTTTTTAATTTTTTAAAAATGCCAAAATCTGCTCTAGAAACCGCAATTCTTAAAATTTCTCAATGAAAATCACATTAGAATACTTCAAATAATTCTACCAATCAATTAATATCATTAGTTGAATTATTTTCTTGGAAAAATTCCCACAAAAATCATCATGATCCCGCCCTTGGGAATTTTTTTTAATTTTTTAAAAATGCCAAAATCTGCTCTAGAAACCGCAATTCTTAAAATTTCTCAATGAAAATCACATTAGAATACTTCAAATAATTCTATCAATCAATTAATATCATTAGTTGAATTTGTTTCTTGGAAAAATTCCCACCAAAAATCATCATGATCCCACGCTTGGGAGTTTTTTTTTTATTTTTTTGAAAATGCCAAAATCTGCTCTAGAAACCGCAATTCTTAAAATTTCTCAATGAAAATCACATTAGAATACTTCAACTAATTCTACCAATCAATTAATATCATTAGTTGAATTTTTTTCTTGGAAAAATTCCCACAAAAATCATCATGATCCCACCCTTGGGAGTTTTTTAATTTTTTAAAAATGCCAAAATCTGCTCTAGAAACCGCAATTCTTAAAATTTCTCAATGAAAATCACATTAGAATACTTCAAATAATTCTACCAATCAATTAATATCATTAGTTGAATTTTTTTCTTGGAAAAATTCCCACCAAAAATCATTATAACCCCACCCTTGGGAGTTTTTTTTTTTAATTTTTTTAAAAATGCCAAAATCTGCTCTAGAAACCGCAATTCTTAAAATTTCTCAATGAAAATCACATTAGAATACTTCAAATAATTCTATCAATCAATTAATATCATTAGTTGAATTTTTTTCTTGGAAAAATTCCCACCAAAACTCATCATGATCCCACCCTTGGGAGTTTTTTTTTAATTTTTAAAAAATGCCAAAATCTGCTCTAGAAACCGCGATTCTTAAAATTTCTCAATGAAAATCACATTAGAATACTTCAAATAATTCTACCAATCAATTAATATCATTAGTTGAATTTTTTTCTTGGAAAAATTCCCACCAAAAATCATCATGATCCCACCCTTGGGAGTTTTTTTTTAATTTTTTAAAAATGCCAAAATCTGCTCTAGAAACCGCAATTCTTAAAATTTCTCAATGAAAATCACATTAGAATACTTCAAATAATTCTATCAATCAATTAATATCATTAGTTGAATTATTTTCTTGGAAAAATTCCCACAAAAATCATCATGATCCCACCCTTGGGAGTTTTTTTTAATTTTTAAAAAATGCCAAAATCTGCTCTAGAAGCCGCGATTCTTAAAATTTCTCAATGAAAATCACATTAGAATACTTCAAATAATTCTACCAATCAATTAATATCATTAGTTGAATTTTTTTCTTGGAAAAATTCCCACCAAAAATCATCATGATCCCACCCTTGGGAGTTTTTTATTTTTTTAAAAATGCCAAAATCTGCTCTAAAAACCGCAATTCTTAAAATTTCTCAATGAAAATTACATTAGAATACTTCAAATAATTCTACCAATCAATTAATATCATTAGTTGAATTTTTTTCTTGGAAAAATTCCCACCAAAAATCATCATGATCCCACTCTTGGGAGTTTTTTTTTTAATTTTTTAAAAATGCCAAAATCTGCTCTAAAAACTGCAATTCTTAAAATTTCTCAATGAAAATCACATTAGAATACTTCAAATAATTCTACCAATCAATTAATATCATTAGTTGAATTTTTTTCTTGGAAAAATTCCCACTAAAAATCATCATGATCCCACCCTTGGGAGTTTTTTTTAATTTTTAAAAAATGCCAAAATCTGCTCTAGAAGCCGCGATTCTTAAAATTTCTCAATGAAAATCACATTAGAATACTTCAAATAATTCTACCAATCAATTAATATCATTAGTTGAATTATTTTCTTGGAAAAATTCCCACAAAAATCATCATGATCCCACCCTTGGGAGTTTTTTTTTTAATTTTTTAAAAATGCCAAAATCTGCTCTAGAAACCGCAATTCTTAAAATTTCTCAATAAAAATCACATTAGAATACTTCAAATAATTCTACCAATCAATTAATATCATTAGTTGAATTTCTTTCTTGGAAAAATTCCCACCAAAAATCATCATGATCCCACACTTGGGAGTTTTTTTTAATTTTTAAAAAATGCCAAAATCTGCTCTAGAAACCGCGATTCTTAAAATTTCTCAATGAAAATCACATTAGAATACTTCAAATAATTCTACCAATCAATTAATATCATTAGTTGAATTTTTTTCTTGGAAAAATTCCCACCAAAACTCATCATGATCCCACCCTTGGGAGTTTTTTAATTTTTTAAAAATGCCAAAATCTGCTCTAGAAACCGCGATTCTTAAAATTTCTCAATGAAAATCACATTAGAATACTTCAAATAATTCTACCAATCAATTAATATCATTAGTTGAATTTGTTTCTTGGAAAAATTCCCACAAAAATCATCATGATCCCACCCTTGGGAGTTTTTTTTTTAATTTTTTAAAAATGCCAAAATCTGCTCTAGAAGCCGCGATTCTTAAAATTTCTCAATGAAAATCACATTAGAATACTTCAAATAATTCTATCAATCAATTAATATCATTAGTTGAATTTTTTTCTTGGAAAAATTCCCACAAAAATCATCATGATCCCACCCTTGGGAGTTTTTTTTTAATTTTTTAAAAATGCCAAAATCTGCTCTAGAAACCGCAATTCTTAAAATTTCTCAATGAAAATCACATTAGAATACTTCAAATAATTCTAGCAATCAATTAATATCATTAGTTGAATTTGTTTCTTGGAAAAATTCCCACCAAAATTCATCATGATCCCACCATTGGGAGTTTTTTTTTAATTTTTTAAAAATGCCAAAATCTGCTCTAGAAACCGCAATTCTTAAAATTTCTCATTGAAAATCACATTAGAATACTTCAAATAATTCTATCAATCAATTAATATCATTAGTTGAATTTTTTTCTTGGAAAAATTCCCACCAAAAATCATCATGATCCCACCCTTGGGAGTTTTTTTTTAAATTTTTTAAAAATGCCAAAATCTGCTCTAGAAACCGCAATTCTTAAAATTTCGCAATGAAAATCACATTAGAATACTTCAAATAATTCTACCAATCAATTAATATCATTAGTTGAATTTTTTTGTTGGAAAAATTCCCACCAAAACTCATCATGATCCCACCCTTGGGAGTTTTTTTTAATTTTTTAAAAATGCCAAAATCTGCTCTAGAAACCGCAATTCTTAAAATTTCTCAATGAAAATCACATTAGAATACTTCAAATAATTCTACCAATCAATTAATATCATTAGTTGAATTTTTTTCTTGGAAAAATTCCCACAAAAATCATCATGATCCCACCCTTGGGAGTTTTTTAATTTTTTAAAAATGCCAAAATCTGCTCTAGAAACCGCAATTCTTAAAATCTCTCAATGAAAATCACATTAGAATACTTCAAATAATTCTATCAATCAATTAATATCATTAGTTGAATTTGTTTCTTGGAAAAATTCCCACCAAAAATCATCATGATCCCACCCTTGGGAGTTTTTTTTTAATTTTTTAAAAATGCCAAAATCTGCTCTAGAAACCGCAATTCTTAAAATTTCTTAATGAAAATCACATTAGAATACTTCAACTAATTTTACCAATCAATTAATATCATTAGTTGAATTTTTTTCTTGGAAAAATTCCCACAAAAATCATCATGATCCCACCCTTGGGAGTTTTTTTTAATTTTTAAAAAATGCCAAAATCTGCTCTAGAAGCCGCGATTCTTAAAATTTCTCAATGAAAATCACATTAGAATACTTCAAATAATTCTACCAATCAATTAATATCATTAGTTGAATTATTTTCTTGGAAAAATTCCCACAAAAATCATCATGATCCCACCCTTGGGAGTTTTTTTTTTAATTTTTTAAAAATGCCAAAATCTGCTCTAGAAACCGCAATTCTTAAAATTTCTTAATGAAAATCACATTAGAATACTTCAACTAATTTTACCAATCAATTAATATCATTAGTTGAATTTTTTTCTTGGAAAAATTCCCACCAAAAATCATCATGATCCCACACTTGGGAGTTTTTTTTAATTTTTAAAAAATGCCAAAATCTGCTCTAGAAACCGCGATTCTTAAAATTTCTCAATGAAAATCACATTAGAATACTTCAAATAATTCTACCAATCAATTAATATCATTAGTTGAATTTTTTTCTTGGAAAAATTCCCACCAAAACTCATCATGATCCCACCCTTGGGAGTTTTTTAATTTTTTAAAAATGCCAAAATCTGCTCTAGAAACCGCGATTCTTAAAATTTCTCAATGAAAATCACATTAGAATACTTCAAATAATTCTACCAATCAATTAATATCATTAGTTGAATTTGTTTCTTGGAAAAATTCCCACAAAAATCATCATGATCCCACCCTTGGGAGTTTTTTTTTTAATTTTTTAAAAATGCCAAAATCTGCTCTAGAAGCCGCGATTCTTAAAATTTCTCAATGAAAATCACATTAGAATACTTCAAATAATTCTATCAATCAATTAATATCATTAGTTGAATTTTTTTCTTGGAAAAATTCCCACAAAAATCATCATGATCCCACCCTTGGGAGTTTTTTTTTAATTTTTTAAAAATGCCAAAATCTGCTCTAGAAACCGCAATTCTTAAAATTTCTCAATGAAAATCACATTAGAATACTTCAAATAATTCTAGCAATCAATTAATATCATTAGTTGAATTTGTTTCTTGGAAAAATTCCCACCAAAATTCATCATGATCCCACCATTGGGAGTTTTTTTTTAATTTTTTAAAAATGCCAAAATCTGCTCTAGAAACCGCAATTCTTAAAATTTCTCATTGAAAATCACATTAGAATACTTCAAATAATTCTATCAATCAATTAATATCATTAGTTGAATTTTTTTCTTGGAAAAATTCCCACCAAAAATCATCATGATCCCACCCTTGGGAGTTTTTTTTTAAATTTTTTAAAAATGCCAAAATCTGCTCTAGAAACCGCAATTCTTAAAATTTCGCAATGAAAATCACATTAGAATACTTCAAATAATTCTACCAATCAATTAATATCATTAGTTGAATTTTTTTGTTGGAAAAATTCCCACCAAAACTCATCATGATCCCACCCTTGGGAGTTTTTTTTAATTTTTTAAAAATGCCAAAATCTGCTCTAGAAACCGCAATTCTTAAAATTTCTCAATGAAAATCACATTAGAATACTTCAAATAATTCTACCAATCAATTAATATCATTAGTTGAATTTTTTTCTTGGAAAAATTCCCACAAAAATCATCATGATCCCACCCTTGGGAGTTTTTTAATTTTTTAAAAATGCCAAAATCTGCTCTAGAAACCGCAATTCTTAAAATTTCTCAATGAAAATCACATTAGAATACTTCAAATAATTCTACCAATCAATTCATATCATTAGTTGAATTATTTTCTTGGAAAAATTCCCACAAAAATCATCATGATCCCACCCTTGGGAGTTTTTTTTAATTTTTTAAAAATGCCAAAATCTGCTCTAGAAACCGCAATTCTTAAAATCTCTCAATGAAAATCACATTAGAATACTTCAAATAATTCTATCAATCAATTAATATCATTAGTTGAATTTGTTTCTTGGAAAAATTCCCACCAAAAATCATCATGATCCCACCCTTGGGAGTTTTTTTTTAATTTTTTAAAAATGCCAAAATCTGCTCTAGAAACCGCAATTCTTAAAATTTCTTAATGAAAATCACATTAGAATACTTCAACTAATTTTACCAATCAATTAATATCATTAGTTGAATTTTTTTCTTGGAAAAATTCCCACAAAAATCATCATGATCCCACCCTTGGGAGTTTTTTTTAATTTTTTAAAAATGCCAAAATCTGCTCTAGAAACCGCAATTCTTAAAATTTCTCAATGAAAATCACATTAAAATACTTCAAATAATTCTACCAATCAATTAATATCATTAGTTGAATTTTTTTCTTGGAAAAATTCCCACCAAAGCTCATCATGATCCCACCCTTGGGAGTTTTTTTTTTAATTTTTTAAAAATGCCAAAATCTGCTCTAGAAACCGCGATTCTTAAAATTTCTCAATGAAAATCACATTAGAATACTTCAAATAATTCTACCAATCAATTAGTATCATTAGTTGAATTATTTTCTTGGAAAAATTCCCACAAAAATCATCATGATCCCACCCTTGTGAGTGTTTTAATTTTTTAAAAATGCCAAAATCTGCTCTAAAAACCGCAATTCTTAAAATTTCTCAATGAAAATCACATTAGAATACTTCAGATAATTCTATCAATCAATTAGTATCATTAGTTGAATTTTTTTCTTGGAAAAATTCCCACAAAAATCATCATGATCCCACCCTTGGGAGTTTTTTTTTTAATTTTTAAAAAATGCCAAAATCTGCTCTAGAAACCGCAATTCTTAAAATTTCTCAATGAAAATCACATTAGAATACTTCAAATAATTCTACCAATCAATTAATATCATTAGTTGAATTTTTTTCTTGGAAAAATTCCCACAAAAATCATCATGATCCCACCCTTGGGAGTTTTTTTTAATTTTTTAAAAATGCCAAAATCTGCTCTAGAAACCGCAATTCTTAAAATTTCTCAATGAAAATCACATTAGAATACTTCAAATAATTCTACCAATCAATTAATATCATTAGTTGAATTTTTTTCTTGGAAAAATTCCCACCAAAAATCATCATGATCCCACCCTTGGGAGTTTTTTTTTAATTTTTTAAAAATGCCAAAATCTGCTCTAGAAACCGCAATTCTTAAAATTTCTCAATGAAAATCACATTAGAATACTTCAAATAATTCTACCAATCAATTAATATCATTAGTTGAATTTTTTTCTTGGAAAAATTCCCACAAAAATCATCATGATCCCACCCTTGGGAGTTTTTTTTAATTTTTTAAAAATGCCAAAATCTGCTCTAGAAACCGCAATTCTTAAAATTTCTCAATGAAAATCACATTAGAATACTTCAAATAATTCTACCAATCAATTCATATCATTAGTTGAATTATTTTCTTGGAAAAATTCCCACAAAAATCATCATGATCCCACCCTTGGGAGTTTTTTTTAATTTTTTAAAAATGCCAAAATCTGCTCTAGAAACCGCAATTCTTAAAATTTCTCAATGAAAATCACATTAGAATACTTCAAATAATTCTATCAATCAATTAATATCGTTAGTTGAATTTGTTTCTTGGAAAAATTCCCACCAAAAATCATCATGATCCCACCCCTGGGAGTTTTTTTTTAATTTTTTAAAAATGCCAAAATCTGCTCTAGAAACCGCAATTCTTAAAATTTCTCAATGAAAATCACATTAGAATACTTCAAATAATTCTATCAATCAATTAATATCATTAGTTGAATTTTTTTCTTGGAAAAATTCCCACCAAAACTCATCATGATCCCACCCTTGGGAGTTTTTTTTTTTAATTTTTTAAAAATGCCAAAATCTGCTCTAGGGACCGCAATTCTTAAAATTTCTCAATGAAAATCACATTAGAATACTTCAAATAATTTTACCAATCAATTAGTATCATTAGTTGAATTATTTTCTTGGAAAAATTCCCACAAAAATCATCATGATCCCACCCTTGTGAGTTTTTTAATTTTTTAAAAATGCCAAAATCTGCTCTAAAAACCGCAATTCTTAAAATTTCTCAATGAAAATCACATTAGAATACTTCAAATAATTCTACCAATCAATTAATATCATTAGTTGAATTTTTTTCTTGGAAAAATTCCCACAAAAATCATCATGATCCCACCCTTGGGAGTTTTTTTTAATTTTTTAAAAATGCCAAAATCTGCTCTAGAAACCGCAATTCTTAAAATTTCTCAATGAAAATCACATTAAAATACTTCAGATAATTCTACCAATCAATTAATATCATTAGTTGAATTTTTTTCTTGGAAAAATTCCCACCAAAAATCATCATGACCCACCCTTGGGAGTTTTTTTTTTAATTTTTTAAAAATGCCAAAATCTGCTCTAGAAACCGCAATTCTTAAAATTTCTCAATGAAAATCACATTAGAATACTTCAAATAATTCTATCAATCAATTAATATCATTAGTTGAATTTTTTTCTTGGAAAAATTCCCACCAAAACTCATCATGATCCCACCCTTGGGAGTTTTTTTTTTAATTTTTTAAAAATGCCAAAATCTGCTCTAGGGACCGCAATTCTTAAAATTTCTCAATGAAAATCACATTAGAATACTTCAAATAATTTTACCAATCAATTAGTATCATTAGTTGAATTATTTTCTTGGAAAAATTCCCACAAAAATCATCATGATCCCACCCTTGTGAGTTTTTTAATTTTTTAAAAATGCCAAAATCTGCTCTAAAAACCGCAATTCTTAAAATTTCTCAATGAAAATCACATTAGAATACTTCAAATAATTCTATCAATCAATTAATATCATTAGTTGAATTTTTTTCTTGGAAAAATTCCCACCAAAAATCATCATGATCCCACTCTTGGGAGTTTTTTTTTAATTTTTAAAAAATGCCAAAATCTGCTCTAGAAGCCGCGATTCTTAAAATTTCTCAATGAAAATCACATTAGAATACTTCAAATAATTCTACCAATCAATTAATATCATTAGTTGAATTTTTTTCTTGGAAAATTTCCCACAAAAATCATCATGATCCCACCCTTGGGAGTTTTTTTTTTAATTTTTAAAAAATGCCAAAATCTGCTCTAGAAGCCGCGATTCTTAAAATTTCTCAATGAAAATCACATTAGAATACTTCAAATAATTCTACCAATCAATTAATATCATTAGTTGAATTTTTTTCTTGGAAAAAATCCCACAAAAATCATCATGATCCCACCCTTGGGAGTTTTTTAATTTTTTAAAAATGCCAAAATCTGCTCTAGAAACCGCAATTCTTAAAATTTCTCAATGAAAATCACATTAGAATACTTCAAATAATTCTACCAATCAATTAATATCATTAGTTGAATTATTTTCTTGGAAAAATTCCCACAAAAATCATCATGATCCCACCCTTGGGAATTTTTTTTAATTTTTTAAAAATGCCAAAATCTGCTCTAGAAACCGCAATTCTTAAAATTTCTCAATGAAAATCACATTAGAATACTTCAAATAATTCTATCAATCAATTAATATCATTAGTTGAATTTGTTTCTTGGAAAAATTCCCACCAAAATTCATCATGATCCCACCCTTGGAAGTTTTTTTTTTTAATTTTTTAAAAAT
Organism: Phlebotomus papatasi; assembly: GCF_024763615.1. NCBI lineage: Eukaryota > Metazoa > Arthropoda > Insecta > Diptera > Psychodidae > Phlebotomus > Phlebotomus papatasi. The sequence continues at coordinate 117,430 of NW_026604508.1, forward strand.
GCCAAAATCTGCTCTAGAAACCGCAATTCTTAAAATTTCTCAATGAAAATCACATTAGAATACTTCAACTAATTCTACCAATCAATTCATATCATTAGTTGAATTTTTTTCTTGGAAAAATTCCCACAAAAATCATCATGATCCCACCCTTGGGAGTTTTTTAATTTTTTAAAAATGCCAAAATCTGCTCTAGAAACCGCAATTCTTAAAATTTCTCAATGAAAATCACATTAGAATACTTCAAATAATTCTACCAATCAATTAATATCATTAGTTGAATTATTTTCTTGGAAAAATTCCCACAAAAATCATCATGATCCCGCCCTTGGGAATTTTTTTTAATTTTTTAAAAATGCCAAAATCTGCTCTAGAAACCGCAATTCTTAAAATTTCTCAATGAAAATCACATTAGAATACTTCAAATAATTCTATCAATCAATTAATATCATTAGTTGAATTTGTTTCTTGGAAAAATTCCCACCAAAAATCATCATGATCCCACGCTTGGGAGTTTTTTTTTTAATTTTTTTGAAAATGCCAAAATCTGCTCTAGAAACCGCAATTCTTAAAATTTCTCAATGAAAATCACATTAGAATACTTCAACTAATTCTATCAATCAATTAATATCATTAGTTGAATTTTTTTCTTGGAAAAATTCCCACAAAAATCATCATGATCCCACCCTTGGGAGTTTTTTTTAATTTTTTAAAAATGCCAAAATCTGCTCTAGAAACCGCAATTCTTAAAATTTCTCAATGAAAATCACATTAGAATAATTCAAATAATTCTACCAATCAATTAATATCATTAGTTGAATTTTTTTCTTGGAAAAATTCCCACCAAAAATCATTATAACCCCACCCTTGGGAGTTTTTTTTTAATTTTTAAAAAATGCCAAAATCTGCTCTACAAACCGCGATTCTTAAAATTTCTCAATGAAAATCACATTAGAATACTTCAGATAATTCTACCAATCAATTAATATCATTAGTTGAATTTTTTTCTTGGAAAAATTCCCACCAAAAATCATCATGATCCCACCCTTGGGAGTTTTTTTTTAATTTTTAAAAAATGCCAAAATCTGCTCTACAAACCGCGATTCTTAAAATTTCTCAATGAAAATCACATTAGAATACTTCAGATAATTCTACCAATCAATTAATATCATTAGTTGAATTTTTTTCTTGGAAAAATTCCCACCAAAAATCATCATGATCCCACCCTTGGGAGTTTTTTTTTAATATTTAAAAAATGCCAAAATCTGCTCTACAAACCGCGATTCTTAAAATTTCTCAATGAAAATCACATTAGAATACTTCAGATAATTCTACCAATCAATTAATATCATTAGTTGAATTTTTTTCTTGGAAAAATTCCCACCAAAAATCATCATGATCCCACCCTTGGGAGTTTTTTTTAATTTTTTAAAAATGCCAAAATCTGCTCTAGAAACCGCAATTCTTAAAATTTCTCAATGAAAGTCACATTAGAATACTTCAAATAATTCTATCAATCAATTAATATCATTAGTTGAATTATTTTCTTGGAAAAATTCCCACAAAAATCATCATGATCCCACCCTTGGGAGTTTTTTTTATTTTTAAAAAATGCCAAAATCTGCTCTAGAAGCCGCGATTCTTAAAATTTCTCAATGAAAATCACATTAGAATACTTCAAATAATTCTACCAATCAATTAATATCATTAGTTGATTTTTTTTCTTGGAAAAATTAACACCAAAAATCATCATGATCCCACTCTTGGGAGTTTTTTTTTTTAATTTTTTAAAAATGCCAAAATCTGCTCTAAAAACCGCAATTCTTAAAATTTCTCAATGAAAATCACATTAGAATACTTCAAATAATTCTACCAATCAATTAATATCATTAGTTGAATTTTTTTCTTGGAAAAATTCCCACCAAAAATCATCATGATCTCACCCTTGGGAGTTTTTTTAATTTTTAAAAAATGCCAAAATCTGCTCTAGAAGCCGCGATTCTTAAAATTTCTCAATGAAAATCACATTAGAATACTTCAAATAATTCTACCAATCAATTAATATCATTAGTTGAATTTTTTTCTTGGAAAAATTCCCACCAAAAATCATCATAATCCCACCCTTGGGAGTTTTTTATTTTTTAAAAAATGCCAAAATCTGCTCTAAAAACCGCAATTCTTAAAATTTCTCAATGAAAATCACATTAGAATACTTCAAATAATTCTATCAATCAATTAATATCATTAGTTGAATTATTTTCTTGGAAAAATTCCCACAAAAATCATCATGATCCCACCCTTGGGAGTTTTTTTTTTTTAATTTTTTAAAAATGCCAAAATCTGCTCTAGAAACCGCAATTCTTAAAATTTCTCAATAAAACTCACATTAGAATACTTCAAATAATTCTACCAATCAATTAATATCATTAGTTGAATTTTTTTCTTGGAAAAATTCCCACCAAAAATCATCATGATCCCACCCTTGGGAGTTTTTTTTTAATTTTTAAAAAATGCCAAAATCTGCTCTAGAAACCGCGATTCTTAAAATTTCTCAATGAAAATCACATTAGAATATTTCAAATAATTCTACCAATCAATTAATATCATTAGTTGAATTTTTTTCTTGGAAAAATTCCCACCAAAACTCATCATGATCCCACCCTTGGGAGTTTTTTAATTTTTTAAAAATGCCAAAATCTGCTCTAGAAACCGCGATTCTTAAAATTTCTCAATGAAAATCACATTAGAATACTTCAAATAATTCTACCAATCAATTAATATCATTAGTTGAATTTGTTTCTTGGAAAAATTCCCACAAAAATCATCATGATCCCACCCTTGGGAGTTTTTTTTTAATTTTTTTAAAAATGCCAAAATCTGCTCTAGAAGCCGCGATTCTTAAAATTTCTCAATGAAAATCACATTAGAATACTTCAAATAATTCTATCAATCAATTAATATCATTAGTTGAATTTTTTTCTTGGAAAAATTCCCACAAAAATCATCATGATCCCACCCTTGGGAGTTTTTTTTTAATTTTTTAAAAATGCCAAAATCTGCTCTAGAAACCGCAATTCTTAAAATTTCTCATTGAAAATCACATTAGAATACTTCAAATAATTCTATCAATCAATTAATATCATTAGTTGAATTTGTTTCTTGGAAAAATTCCCACAAAAATCATCATGATCCCACCCTTGGGAGTTTTTTTTTAAATTTTTTAAAAATGCCAAAATCTGCTCTAGAAGCCGCGATTCTTAAAATTTCTCAATGAAAATCACATTAGAATACTTCAAATAATTCTACCAATCAATTAATATCATTAGTTGAATTTTTTTCTTGGAAAAATTCCCACAAAAATCATCATGATCCCACCCTTGGGAGTTTTTTTTTAATTTTTTAAAAATGCCAAAATCCGCTCTAGAAGCCGCGATTCTTAAAATTTCTCAATGAAAATCACATTAGAATACTTCAAATAATTCTACCAATCAATTAATATCATTAGTTGAATTTTTTTCTTGGAAAAATTCCCACCAAAAATCATTATGATCCCACCCTTGGGAGTTTTTTATTTTAATTTTTTAAAAATGCCAAAATCTGCACTAAAAACCGCAATTCTTAAAATTTCTCAATGAAAATCACATTAGAATACTTCAAATAATTCTACCAATCAATTAATATCATTAGTTGAATTTTTTTCTTGGAAAAATTCCCACCAAAAATCATCATGATCCCACCCTTGGGAGTTTTTTTTTAATTTTTTAAAAATGCCAAAATCTGCTCTAGAAACCGCAATTCTTAAAATTTCTCATTGAAAATCACATTAGAATACTTCAAATAATTCTATCAATCAATTAATATCATTAGTTGAATTTTTTTCTTGGAAAAATTCCCACCAAAAATCATCATGATCCCACCCTTGGGAGTTTTTTAATTTTTTAAAAATGCCAAAATCTGCTCTAGAAACCGCAATTCTTAAAATTTCTCAATGAAAATCACATTAGAATACTTCAAATAATTCTACCAATCAATTAATATCATTAGTTGAATTTTTTTCTTGGAAAAATTCCCACAAAAATCATCATGATCCCACCCTTGGGAGTTTTTTTTTAATTTTTTAAAAATGCCAAAATCCGCTCTAGAAGCCGCGATTCTTAAAATTTCTCAATGAAAATCACATTAGAATACTTCAAATAATTCTACCAATCAATTAATATCATTAGTTGAATTTTTTTCTTGGAAAAATTCCCACCAAAAATCATTATGATCCCACCCTTGGGAGTTTTTTATTTTAATTTTTTAAAAATGCCAAAATCTGCACTAAAAACCGCAATTCTTAAAATTTCTCAATGAAAATCACATTAGAATACTTCAAATAATTCTACCAATCAATTAATATCATTAGTTGAATTTTTTTCTTGGAAAAATTCCCACCAAAAATCATCATGATCCCACCCTTGGGAGTTTTTTTTTAATTTTTTAAAAATGCCAAAATCTGCTCTAGAAACCGCAATTCTTAAAATTTCTCATTGAAAATCACATTAGAATACTTCAAATAATTCTACCAATCAATTAATATCATTAGTTGAATTTTTTTCTTGGAAAAATTCCCACCAAAAATCATCATGATCCCACCCTTGCGAGTTTTTTAATTTTTTAAAAATGCCAAAATCTGCTCTAGAAACCGCAATTCTTAAAATTTCTCAATGAAAATCACATTAGAATACTTCAACTAATTCTACCAATCAATTAATATCATTAGTTGAATTTTTTTCTTGGAAAAATTCCCACAAAAATCATCATGATCCCACCCTTGGGAGTTTTTTTTTAATTTTTTAAAAATGCCAAAATCTGCTCTAGAAACCGCAATTCTTAAAATTTCTCAATGAAAATCACATTAGAATACTTCAAATAATTCTACCAATCAATTAATATCATTAGTTGAATTTTTTTCTTGGAAAAATTCCCACCAAAAATCATCATGATCCCACCCTTGGGAGTTTTTTTTTAATTTTTTAAAAATGCCAAAATCTGCTCTAGAAACCGCAATTCTTAAAATTTCTCATTGAAAATCACATTAGAATACTTCAAATAATTCTACCAATCAATTAATATCATTAGTTGAATTTTTTTCTTGGAAAAATTCCCACCAAAAATCATCATGATCCCACCCTTGGGAGTTTTTTTTTAATTTTTTAAAAATGCCAAAATCCGCTCTAGAAGCCGCGATTCTTAAAATTTCTCAATGAAAATCACATTAGAATACTTCAAATAATTCTACCAATCAATTAATATCATTAGTTGAATTTTTTTCTTGGAAAAATTCCCACCAAAAATCATCATGATCCCACCCTTGGGAGTTTTTTTTTTTTTAATTTTTTAAAAATGCCAAAATCTGCTCTAGAAACCGCAATTCTTAAAATTTCTCAATGAAAATCACATTAGAATACTTCAACTAATTCTACCAATCAATTAATATCATTAGTTGAATTTTTTTCTTGGAAAAATTCCCACAAAAATCATCATGATCCCACCCTTGGGAGTTTTTTTTAATTTTTTAAAAATGCCAAAATCTGCTCTAGAAACCGTAATTCTTAAAATTTCTCAATGAAAATCACATTAGAATACTTCAAATAATTCTACCAATCAATTAACATCATTAGTTGAATTTTTTTCTTGGAAAAATTCCCACAAAAATCATCATAACCCCACCCTTGGGAGTTTTTTTTTAATTTTTTTAAAAATGCCAAAATCTGCTCTAGAAACCGCAATTCTTAAAATTTCTCAATGAAAATCACATTAGAATACTTCAAATAATTCTATCAATCAATTAATATCATTAGTTGAATTATTTTCTTGGAAAAATTCCCACAAAAATCATCATGATCCCACCCTTGGGAATTTTTTTTAATTTTTTAAAAATGCCAAAATCTGCTCTAGAAACCGCAATTCTTAAAATTTCTCAATGAAAATCACATTAGAATACTTCAAATAATTCTACCAATCAATTAATATCATTAGTTGAATTTTTTTCTTGGAAAAATTCCCACCAAAAATCATCATGATCCCACCCTTGGGAGTTTTTTTTTTAATTTTTAAAAAATGCCAAAATCTGCTCTAGAAGCCGCGATTCTTAAAATTTCTCAATGAAAATCACATTAGAATACTTCAAATAATTCTACCAATCAATTAATATCATTAGTTGAATTATTTTCTTGGAAAAATTCCCACCAAAAATCATCATGATCCCACTCTTGGGAGTTTTTTTTAATTTTTTAAAAATGCCAAAATCTGCTCTAAAAACCGCAATTCTTAAAATTTCTCAATGAAAATCACATTAGAATACTTCAAATAATTCTACCAATCAATTAATATCATTAGTTGAATTTTTTCTTGGAAAAATTCCCACCAAAAATCATCATGATCCCACCCTTGGGAGTTTTTTATTTTTTTAAAAATGCCAAAATCTGCTCTAAAAACCGCAATTCTTAAAATTTCTCAATGAAAATCACATTAGAATACTTCAAATAATTCTATCAATCAATTAATATCATTAGTTGAATTATTTTCTTGGAAAAATTCCCACCAAAAATCATCATGATCCCACCCTTGGGAGTTTTTTTTTTAATTTTTTAAAAATGCCAAAATCTGCTCTAGAAACCGCAATTCTTAAAATTTCTCAATGAAAATCACATTAGAATACTTCAAATAATTCTACCAATCAATTAATATCATTAGTTGAATTTTTTTCTTGGAAAAATTCCCACCAAAAATCATCATGATCCCACCCTTGGGAGTTTTTTTTTTAATTTTTTAAAAATGCCAAAATCTGCTCTAGAAACCGCAATTCTTAAAATTTCTCAATGAAAATCACATTAGAATACTTCAAATAATTCTACCAATCAATTAATATCATTAGTTGAATTTTTTTCTTGGAAAAATTCCCACCAAAAATCATCATGATCCCACCCTTGGGAGTTTTTTTTTTAATTTTTTAAAAATGCCAAAATCTGCTCTAGAAACCGCAATTCTTAAAATTTCTCAATAAAACTCACATTAGAATACTTCAAATAATTCTACCAATCAATTAATATCATTAGTTGAATTTTTTTCTTGGAAAAATTCCCACCAAAAATCATCATGATCCCACCCTTGGGAGTTTTTTTTAATTTTTAAAAAATGCCAAAATCTGCTCTAGAAACCGCGATTCTTAAAATTTCTCAATGAAAATCACATTAGAATATTTCAAATAATTCTACCAATCAATTAATATCATTAGTTGAATTTTTTTCTTGGAAAAATTCCCACCAAAACTCATCATGATCCCACCCTTGGGAGTTTTTTAATTTTTTAAAAATGCCAAAATCTGCTCTAGAAACCGCGATTCTTAAAATTTCTCAATGAAAATCACATTAGAATACTTCAAATAATTCTACCAATCAATTAATATCATTAGTTGAATTTGTTTCTTGGAAAAATTCCCACAAAAATCATCATGATCCCACCCTTGGGAGTTTTTTTTTAAATTTTTTAAAAATGCCAAAATCTGCTCTAGAAGCCGCGATTCTTAAAATTTCTCAATGAAAATCACATTAGAATACTTCAAATAATTCTATCAATCAATTAATATCATTAGTTGAATTTTTTTCTTGGAAAAATTCCCACAAAAATCATCATGATCCCACCCTTGGGAGTTTTTTTTAATTTTTTAAAAATGCCAAAATCTGCTCTAGAAACCGCAATTCTTAAAATTTCTCAATGAAAATCACATTAGAATACTTCAAATAATTCTACCAATCAATTAATATCATTAGTTGAATTTTTTTCTTGGAAAAATTCCCACCAAAAATCATCACATTGATACCAAATAATTCTACCCTTGGGAATACTTCAAAAATTCTATTCCCACACAAAAATCATCATGATCCCACCCTTGGGAGTTTTTTTTTAATTTTTTAAAAATGCCAAAATCTGCTCTAGAAACCGCAATTCTTAAAATTTCTCATTGAAAATCATATTAGAATACTTCAAATAATTCTATCAATCAATTAATATCATTAGTTGAATTTTTTTCTTGGAAAAATTCCCACCAAAAATCATCATGATCCCACCCTTGGGAGTTTTTTTTTTAATTTTTAAAAAATGCCAAAATCTGCTCTAGAAACCGCGATTCTTAAAATTTCTCAATGAAAATCACATTAGAATACTTCAAATAATTCTACCAATCAATTAATATCATTAGTTGAATTTTTTTCTTGGAAAAATTCCCACCAAAAATCATCATGATCCCACCCTTGGGAGTTTTTTTAATTTTTTAAAAAATGCCAAAATCTGCTCTAGAAACCGCACATTTACTTCAAAAATTTTCTCAATGAAAATCACATTAGAATACTTCAAATAATTCTATCAATCAATTAATATCATTAGTTGAATTATTTTCTTGGAAAAATTCCCACAAAAATCATCATGATCCCACCCTTGGGAGTTTTTTTTTAATTTTTTAAAAATGCCAAAATCCGCTCTAGAAGCCGCGATTCTTAAAATTTCTCAATGAAAATCACATTAGAATACTTCAAATAATTCTACCAATCAATTAATATCATTAGTTGAATTTTTTTCTTGGAAAAATTCCCACCAAAAATCATTATGATCCCACCCTTGGGAGTTTTTTATTTTAATTTTTTAAAAATGCCAAAATCTGCACTAAAAACCGCAATTCTTAAAATTTCTCAATGAAAATCACATTAGAATACTTCAAATAATTCTACCAATCAATTAATATCATTAGTTGAATTTTTTTCTTGGAAAAATTCCCACCAAAAATCATCATGATCCCACCCTTGGGAGTTTTTTTTTAATTTTTTAAAAATGCCAAAATCTGCTCTAGAAACCGCAATTCTTAAAATTTCTCATTGAAAATCACATTAGAATACTTCAAATAATTCTACCAATCAATTAATATCATTAGTTGAATTTTTTTCTTGGAAAAATTCCCACCAAAAATCATCATGATCCCACCCTTGGGAGTTTTTTTTTTTTTTAATTTTTTAAAAATGCCAAAATCTGCTCTAGAAACCGCAATTCTTAAAATTTCTCAATGAAAATCACATTAGAATACTTCAACTAATTCTACCAATCAATTAATATCATTAGTTGAATTTTTTTCTTGGAAAAATTCCCACAAAAATCATCATGATCCCACCCTTGGGAGTTTTTTTTAATTTTTTAAAAATGCCAAAATCTGCTCTAGAAACCGCAATTCTTAAAATTTCTCAATGAAAATCACATTAGAATACTTCAAATAATTCTACCAATCAATTAATATCATTAGTTGAATTTTTTTCTTGGAAAAATTCCCACCAAAAATCATCATGATCCCACCCTTGGGAGTTTTTTTTTAATTTTTTAAAAATGCCAAAATCTGCTCTAGAAACCGCAATTCTTAAAATTTCTCATTGAAAATCACATTAGAATACTTCAAATAATTCTACCAATCAATTAATATCATTAGTTGAATTTTTTTCTTGGAAAAATTCCCACCAAAAATCATCATGATCCCACCCTTGGGAGTTTTTTTTTTAATTTTTTAAAAATGCCAAAATCTGCTCTAGAAACCGCAATTCTTAAAATTTCTCAATGAAAATCACATTAGAATACTTCAAATAATTCTACCAATCAATTAATATCATTAGTTGATTTTTTTTCTTGGAAAAATTCCCACCAAAAATCATCATGATCCCACCCTTGGGAGTTTTTTTTTTAATTTTTAAAAAATGCCAAAATCTGCTATAGAAACCGCGATTCTTGAAATTTCTCAATGAAAATCATATTAGAATACTTCAAATAATTCTATCAATCAATTAATATCATTAGTTGAATTATTTTCTTGGAAAAATTCCCACCAAAAATCATCATGATCCCACTCTTGGGAGTTTTTTTTAATTTTTTAAAAATGCCAAAATCTGCTCTAAAAACCGCAATTCTTAAAATTTCTCAATGAAAATCACATTAGAATACTTCAAATAATTATACCAATCAATTAATATCATTAGTTGAATTATTTTCTTGGAAAAATTCCCACCAAAAATCATCATGATCCCACCCTTGGGAGTTTTTTATTTTTTTAAAAATGCCAAAATCTGCTCTAAAAACCGCAATTCTTAAAATTTCTCAATGAAAATCACATTAGAATACTTCAAATAATTCTATCAATCAATTAATATCATTAGTTGAATTATTTTCTTGGAAAAATTCCCACAAAAATCATCATGATCCCACCCTTGGGAGTTTTTTTTTAATTTTTTAAAAATGCCAAAATCTGCTCTAGAAACCGCAATTCTTAAAATTTCTCAATGAAAATCACATTAGAATACTTCAAATAATTCTACCAATCAATTAATATCATTAGTTGAATTTTTTTCTTGGAAAAATTCCCACCAAAAATCATCATGATCCCACCCTTGGGAGTTTTTTTTTTAATTTTTAAAAAATGCCAAAATCTGCTCTAGAAGCCGCGATTCTTAGAATTTCTCAATGAAAATCACATTAGAATACTTCAAATAATTCTACCAATCAATTAATATCATTAGTTGAATTTTTTTCTTGGAAAAATTCCCACCAAAAATCATCATGATCCCACCCTTGGGAGTTTTTTTTTTTAATTTTTAAAAAATGCCAAAATCTGCTATAGAAACCGCGATTCTTAAAATTTCTCAATAAAAATCACATTAGAATACTTCAAATAATTCTACCAATCAATTAATATCATTAGTTGAATTTTTTTCTTGGAAAAATTCCCACCAAAAATCATCATGATCCCACCCTTGGGAGTTTTTTATTTTTTTAAAAATGCCAAAATCTGCTCTAAAAACCGCAATTCTTAAAATTTCTCAATGAAAATCACATTAGAATACTTCAAATAATTCTATCAATCAATTAATATCATTAGTTGAATTATTTTCTTGGAAAAATTCCCACAAAAATCATCATGATCCCACCCTTGGGAGTTTTTTTTTTAATTTTTTAAAAATGCCAAAATCTGCTCTAGAAACCGCAATTCTTAAAATTTCTCAATGAAAATCACATTAGAATACTTCAAATAATTCTACCAATCAATTAATATCATTAGTTGAATTTTTTTCTTGGAAAAATTCCCACCAAAAATCATCATGATCCCACCCTTGGGAGTTTTTTATTTTTTTAAAAATGCCAAAATCTGCTCTAGAAACCGCGATTCTTAAAATTTCTCAATGAAAATCACATTAGAATACTTCAAATAATTCTACCAATCAATTAATATCATTAGTTGAATTTTTTTCTTGGAAAAATTCCCACCAAAAATCATCATGATCCCACCCTTGGGAGTTTTTTATTTTTTTAAAAATGCCAAAATCTGCTCTAGAAACCGCGATTCTTAAAATTTCTCAATGAAAATCACATTAGAATACTTCAAATAATTCTACCAATCAATTAATATCATTAGTTGAATTTTTTTCTTGGAAAAATTCCCACCAAAAATCATCATGATCCCACCCTTGGGAGTTTTTTTTTAATTTTTTAAAAATGCCAAAATCTGCTCTAGAAACCGCAAATCTTAAAATTTCTCAATGAAAATCACATTAGAATACTTCAAATAATTCTACCAATCAATTAATATCATTAGTTGAATTTTTTTCTTGGAAAAATTCCCACCAAAAATCATCATGATCCCACCCTTGGGAGTTTTTTTTTTATTTTTAAAAAATGCCAAAATCTGCTCTAGAAGCCGCGATTCTTAGAATTTCTCAATGAAAATCACATTAGAATACTTCAAATAATTCTACCAATCAATTAATATCATTAGTTGAATTTTTTTCTTGGAAAAATTCCCACAAAAATCATCATGATCCCACCCTTGGGAGTTTTCTTTTTTTATTTTTAAAAAATGCCAAAATCTGCTCTAGAAACCGCGATTCTTAAAATTTCTCAATGAAAATCACATTAGAATACTTCAAATAATTCTACCAATCAATTAATATCATTAGTTGAATTTTTTTCTTGGAAAAATTCCCACCAAAAATCATCATGATCCCACCCTTGGGAGTTTTTTTTTTTTTTTAAAAATGCCAAAATCTGCTCTAAAAACCGCAATTCTTAAAATTTCTCAATGAAAATCACATTAGAATACTTCAAATAATTCTATCAATCAATTAATATCATTAGTTGAATTCCCACCAAAAATTTTCTTGGAAAAATTCCCACAAAAATTTCTCATCATGATCCCACAAAAATCATCCTTAGAAACCGCGATTCTTAAAATTTCTCAATGAAAATCACATTAGAGAATTTTTTTCTTTTCCCACCAAAAATCATCATGATCCCACCCTTGGGAGTTTTTTATTTTTTTAAAAATGCCAAAATCTGCTCTAAAAACCGCAATGAAAATCACATTAGAAATCCGCATCATGATCTTAGAATACTTCAAATAATTCTACCAATCAATTAATATCAAAATTTTTTTCTTGGCATGATTAGCTCTAAAAACCGCAATTCTTAAAATTTCTCAATGAAAATCACATTAGAATACTTCAAATAATTCTACCAATCAATTAATATCATTAGTTGAATTTTTTTCTTGGAAAAATTCCCACCAAAAATCATCATGATCCCACCCTTGGGAGTTTTTTATTTTTTTAAAAATGCCAAAATCTGCTCTAGAAACCGCGATTCTTAAAATTTCTCAATGAAAATCACATTAGAATACTTCAAATAATTCTACCAATCAATTAATATCATTAGTTGAATTTTTTTCTTGGAAAAATTCCCACGAAAAATCATCATGATCCCACCCTTGGGAGTTTTTTTTAATTTTTAAAAAATGCCAAAATCTGCTCTAGAAACCGCGATTCTTAAAATTTCTCAATGAAAATCACATTAGAATACTTCAAATAATTCTACCAATCAATTAATATCATTAGTTGAATTTTTTCTTGGAAAAATTCCCACCAAAAATCATCATGATCCCACCCTTGGGAGTTTTTTATTTTTTTAAAAATGCCAAAATCTGCTCTAAAAACCGCAATTCTTAAAATTTCTCAATGAAAATCACATTAGAATACTTCAAATAATTCTATCAATCAATTAATATCATTAGTTGAATTATTTTCTTGGAAAAATTCCCACCAAAAATCATCATGATCCCACCCTTGGGAGTTTTTTTTTTAATTTTTTAAAAATGCCAAAATCTGCTCTAGAAACCGCAATTCTTAAAATTTCTCAATGAAAATCACATTAGAATACTTCAAATAATTCTACCAATCAATTAATATCATTAGTTGAATTTTTTTCTTGGAAAAATTCCCACCAAAAATCATCATGATCCCACCCTTGGGAGTTTTTTTTTAATTTTTAAAAAATGCCAAAATCTGCTCTAGAAGCCGCGATTCTTAGAATTTCTCAATGAAAATCACATTAGAATACTTCAAATAATTCTACCAATCAATTAATATCATTAGTTGAATTTTTTTCTTGGAAAAATTCCCACCAAAAATCATCATGATCCCACCCTTGGGAGTTTTTTTTTTAATTTTTTAAAAATGCCAAAATCTGCTCTAGAAACCGCAATTCTTAAAATTTCTCAATGAAAATCACATTAGAATACTTCAAATAATTCTACCAATCAATTAATATCATTAGTTGAATACTTCAAATAATTCTACCAATCAATTAATATCATTAGTTTTTTTTCTTGGAAAAATTCCCACCAAAAATCATCATGATCCCACCCTTGGGAGTTTTTTTTTTAATTTTTAAAAAATGCCAAAATCTGCTATAGAAACCGCGATTCTTGAAATTTCTCAATGAAAATCATATTAGAATACTTCAAATAATTCTATCAATCAATTAATATCATTAGTTGAATTATTTTCTTGGAAAAATTCCCACCAAAAATCATCATGATCCCACTCTTGGGAGTTTTTTTTAATTTTTTAAAAATGCCAAAATCTGCTCTAAAAACCGCAATTCTTAAAATTTCTCAATGAAAATCACATTAGAATACTTCAAATAATTATACCAATCAATTAATATCATTAGTTGAATTATTTTCTTGGAAAAATTCCCACCAAAAATCATCATGATCCCACCCTTGGGAGTTTTTTATTTTTTTAAAAATGCCAAAATCTGCTCTAAAAACCGCAATTCTTAAAATTTCTCAATGAAAATCACATTAGAATACTTCAAATAATTCTATCAATCAATTAATATCATTAGTTGAATTATTTTCTTGGAAAAATTCCCACAAAAATCATCATGATCCCACCCTTGGGAGTTTTTTTTTAATTTTTTAAAAATGCCAAAATCTGCTCTAGAAACCGCAATTCTTAAAATTTCTCAATGAAAATCACATTAGAATACTTCAAATAATTCTACCAATCAATTAATATCATTAGTTGAATTTTTTTCTTGGAAAAATTCCCACCAAAAATCATCATGATCCCACCCTTGGGAGTTTTTTTTTTAATTTTTAAAAAATGCCAAAATCTGCTCTAGAAGCCGCGATTCTTAGAATTTCTCAATGAAAATCACATTAGAATACTTCAAATAATTCTACCAATCAATTAATATCATTAGTTGAATTTTTTTCTTGGAAAAATTCCCACCAAAAATCATCATGATCCCACCCTTGGGAGTTTTTTTTTTAATTTTTAAAAAATGCCAAAATCTGCTATAGAAACCGCGATTCTTAAAATTTCTCAATAAAAATCACATTAGAATACTTCAAATAATTCTACCAATCAATTAATATCATTAGTTGAATTTTTTTCTTGGAAAAATTCCCACCAAAAATCATCATGATCCCACCCTTGGGAGTTTTTTTATTTTTTTAAAAATGCCAAAATCTGCTCTAAAAACCGCAATTCTTAAAATTTCTCAATGAAAATCACATTAGAATACTTCAAATAATTCTATCAATCAATTAATATCATTAGTTGAATTATTTTCTTGGAAAAATTCCCACAAAAATCATCATGATCCCACCCTTGGGAGTTTTTTTTTTAATTTTTTAAAAATGCCAAAATCTGCTCTAGAAACCGCAATTCTTAAAATTTCTCAATGAAAATCACATTAGAATACTTCAAATAATTCTACCAATCAATTAATATCATTAGTTGAATTTTTTTCTTGGAAAAATTCCCACCAAAAATCATCATGATCCCACCCTTGGGAGTTTTTTATTTTTTTAAAAATGCCAAAATCTGCTCTAGAAGCCGCGATTCTTAAAATTTCTCAATGAAAATCACATTAGAATACTTCAAATAATTCTACCAATCAATTAATATCATTAGTTGAATTTTTTTCTTGGAAAAATTCCCACCAAAAATCATCATGATCCCACCCTTGGGAGTTTTTTATTTTTTTAAAAATGCCAAAATCTGCTCTAGAAACCGCGATTCTTAAAATTTCTCAATGAAAATCACATTAGAATACTTCAAATAATTCTACCAATCAATTAATATCATTAGTTGAATTTTTTTCTTGGAAAAATTCCCACCAAAAATCATCATGATCCCACCCTTGGGAGTTTTTTATTTTTTTAAAAATGCCAAAATCTGCTCTAAAACCGCAATTCTTAAAATTTCTCAATGAAAATCACATTAGAATACTTCAAATAATTCTACCAATCAATTAATATCATTAGTTGAATTTTTTTCTTGGAAAAATTCCCACCAAAAATCATCATGATCCCACCCTTGGGAATTTTTTTTAATTTTTTAAAAATGCCAAAATCTGCTCTAGAAACCGCAATTCTTAAAATTTCTCAATGAAAATCACATTAGAATACTTCAAATAATTCTACCAATCAATTAATATCATTAGTTGAATTTTTTTCTTGGAAAAATTCCCACCAAAAATCATCATGATCCCACCCTTGGGAGTTTTTTTTTAATTTTTAAAAAATGCCAAAATCTGCTCTAGAAGCCGCGATTCTTAAAATTTCTCAATGAAAATCACATTAGAATACTTCAAATAATTCTACCAATCAATTAATATCATTAGTTGAATTATTTTCTTGGAAAAATTCCCACCAAAAATCATCATGATCCCACTCTTTGGAGTTTTTTTTAATTTTTTAAAAATGCCAAAATCTGCTCTAAAAACCGCAATTCTTAAAATTTCTCAATGAAAATCACATTAGAATACTTCAAATAATTCTACCAATCAATTAATATCATTAGTTGAATTTTTTCTTGGAAAAATTCCCACCAAAAATCATCATGATCCCACCCTTGGGAGTTTTTTATTTTTTTAAAAATGCCAAAATCTGCTCTAAAAACCGCAATTCTTAAAATTTCTCAATGAAAATCACATTAGAATACTTCAAATAATTCTATCAATCAATTAATATCATTAGTTGAATTATTTTCTTGGAAAAATTCCCACCAAAAATCATCATGATCCCACCCTTGGGAGTTTTTTTTTTAATTTTTTAAAAATGCCAAAATCTGCTCTAGAAACCGCAATTCTTAAAATTTCTCAATGAAAATCACATTAGAATACTTCAAATAATTCTACCAATCAATTAATATCATTAGTTGAATTTTTTTCTTGGAAAAATTCCCACCAAAAATCATCATGATCCCACCCTTGGGAGTTTTTTTTTAATTTTTTAAAAATGCCAAAATCTGCTCTAGAAACCGCAATTCTTAAAATTTCTCAATGAAAATCACATTAGAATACTTCAAATAATTCTACCAATCAATTAATATCATTAGTTGAATTTTTTTCTTGGAAAAATTCCCACCAAAAATCATCATGATCCCACCCTTGGGAGTTTTTTTTTAATTTTTAAAAAATGCCAAAATCTGCTCTAGAAGCCGCGATTCTTAGAATTTCTCAATGAAAATCACATTAGAATACTTCAAATAATTCTACCAATCAATTAATATCATTAGTTGAATTTTTTTCTTGGAAAAATTCCCACCAAAAATCATCATGATCCCACCCTTGGGAGTTTTTTTTTTAATTTTTTAAAAATGCCAAAATCTGCTCTAGAAACCGCAATTCTTAAAATTTCTCAATGAAAATCACATTAGAATACTTCAAATAATTCTACCAATCAATTAATATCATTAGTTGATTTTTTTTCTTGGAAAAATTCCCACCAAAAATCATCATGATCCCACCCTTGGGAGTTTTTTTTTTAATTTTTAAAAAATGCCAAAATCTGCTATAGAAACCGCGATTCTTGAAATTTCTCAATGAAAATCATATTAGAATACTTCAAATAATTCTATCAATCAATTAATATCATTAGTTGAATTATTTTCTTGGAAAAATTCCCACCAAAAATCATCATGATCCCACTCTTGGGAGTTTTTTTTAATTTTTTAAAAATGCCAAAATCTGCTCTAAAAACCGCAATTCTTAAAATTTCTCAATGAAAATCACATTAGAATACTTCAAATAATTATACCAATCAATTAATATCATTAGTTGAATTATTTTCTTGGAAAAATTCCCACCAAAAATCATCATGATCCCACCCTTGGGAGTTTTTTATTTTTTTAAAAATGCCAAAATCTGCTCTAAAAACCGCAATTCTTAAAATTTCTCAATGAAAATCACATTAGAATACTTCAAATAATTCTATCAATCAATTAATATCATTAGTTGAATTATTTTCTTGGAAAAATTCCCACAAAAATCATCATGATCCCACCCTTGGGAGTTTTTTTTTAATTTTTTAAAAATGCCAAAATCTGCTCTAGAAACCGCAATTCTTAAAATTTCTCAATGAAAATCACATTAGAATACTTCAAATAATTCTACCAATCAATTAATATCATTAGTTGAATTTTTTTCTTGGAAAAATTCCCACCAAAAATCATCATGATCCCACCCTTGGGAGTTTTTTTTTTAATTTTTAAAAAATGCCAAAATCTGCTCTAGAAGCCGCGATTCTTAGAATTTCTCAATGAAAATCACATTAGAATACTTCAAATAATTCTACCAATCAATTAATATCATTAGTTGAATTTTTTTCTTGGAAAAATTCCCACCAAAAATCATCATGATCCCACCCTTGGGAGTTTTTTTTTTAATTTTTAAAAAATGCCAAAATCTGCTATAGAAACCGCGATTCTTAAAATTTCTCAATAAAAATCACATTAGAATACTTCAAATAATTCTACCAATCAATTAATATCATTAGTTGAATTTTTTTCTTGGAAAAATTCCCACCAAAAATCATCATGATCCCACCCTTGGGAGTTTTTTATTTTTTTAAAAATGCCAAAATCTGCTCTAAAAACCGCAATTCTTAAAATTTCTCAATGAAAATCACATTAGAATACTTCAAATAATTCTATCAATCAATTAATATCATTAGTTGAATTATTTTCTTGGAAAAATTCCCACAAAAATCATCATGATCCCACCCTTGGGAGTTTTTTTTTTAATTTTTTAAAAATGCCAAAATCTGCTCTAGAAACCGCAATTCTTAAAATTTCTCAATGAAAATCACATTAGAATACTTCAAATAATTCTACCAATCAATTAATATCATTAGTTGAATTTTTTTCTTGGAAAAATTCCCACCAAAAATCATCATGATCCCACCCTTGGGAGTTTTTTATTTTTTTAAAAATGCCAAAATCTGCTCTAGAAACCGCGATTCTTAAAATTTCTCAATGAAAATCACATTAGAATACTTGGAAAAATGAAAATCACATTAGAATACTTCAAATAATTCTACCAATCAATTAATATCATTAGTTGAATTTTTTTCTTGGAAAAATTCCCACCAAAAATCATCATGATCCCACCCTTGGGAGTTTTTTATTTTTTTAAAAATGCCAAAATCTGCTCTAGAAACCGCGATTCTTAAAATTTCTCAATGAAAATCACATTAGAATACTTCAAATAATTCTACCAATCAATTAATATCATTAGTTGAATTTTTTTCTTGGAAAAATTCCCACCAAAAATCATCATGATCCCACCCTTGGGAGTTTTTTTTTAATTTTTTAAAAATGCCAAAATCTGCTATAGAAACCGCAAATCTTAAAATTTCTCAATGAAAATCACATTAGAATACTTCAAATAATTCTACCAATCAATTAATATCATTAGTTGAATTTTTTTCTTGGAAAAATTCCCACCAAAAATCATCATGATCCCACCCTTGGGAGTTTTTTTTTTATTTTTAAAAAATGCCAAAATCTGCTCTAGAAGCCGCGATTCTTAGAATTTCTCAATGAAAATCACATTAGAATACTTCAAATAATTCTACCAATCAATTAATATCATTAGTTGAATTTTTTTCTTGGAAAAATTCCCACCAAAAATCATCATGATCCCACCCTTGGGAGTTTTTTTTTTATTTTTAAAAAATGCCAAAATCTGCTATAGAAACCGCGATTCTTAAAATTTCTCAATGAAAATCACATTAGAATACTTCAAATAATTCTACCAATCAATTAATATCATTAGTTGAATTTTTTTCTTGGAAAAATTCCCACCAAAAATCATCATGATCCCACCCTTGGGAGTTTTTTATTTTTTTAAAAATGCCAAAATCTGCTCTAAAAACCGCAATTCTTAAAATTTCTCAATGAAAATCACATTAGAATACTTCAAATAATTCTATCAATCAATTAATATCATTAGTTGAATTATTTTCTTGGAAAAATTCCCACAAAAATCATCATGATCCCACCCTTGGGAGTTTTTTTTTTAATTTTTTAAAAATGCCAAAATCTGCTCTAGAAACCGCAATTCTTAAAATTTCTCAATGAAAATCACATTAGAATACTTCAAATAATTCTACCAATCAATTAATATCATTAGTTGAATTTTTTTCTTGGAAAAATTCCCACCAAAAATCATCATGATCCCACCCTTGGGAGTTTTTTATTTTTTTAAAAATGCCAAAATCTGCTCTAGAAACCGCGATTCTTAAAATTTCTCAATGAAAATCACATTAGAATACTTCAAATAATTCTACCAATCAATTAATATCATTAGTTGAATTTTTTTCTTGGAAAAATTCCCACGAAAAATCATCATGATCCCACCCTTGGGAGTTTTTTTTAATTTTTAAAAAATGCCAAAATCTGCTCTAGAAACCGCGATTCTTAAAATTTCTCAATGAAAATCACATTAGAATACTTCAAACAATTCTACCAATCAATTAATATCATTAGTTGAATTTTTTTCTTGGAAAAATTCCCACCAAAAATCATCATGATCCCACCCTTGGGAGTTTTTTTTTTAATTTTTTAAAAATGCCAAAATCTGCTCTAGAAACCGCAATTCTTAAAATTTCTCAATGAAAATCACATTAGAATACTTCAAATAATTCTACCAATCAATTAATATCATTAGTTGAATTTTTTTCTTGGAAAAATTCCCACCAAAAATCATCATGATCCCACCCTTGGGAGTTTTTTTTTTAATTTTTTTAAAAATGCCAAAATCTGCTCTAAAAACCGCAATTCTTAAAATTTCTCAATGAAAATCACATTAGAATACTTCAAATAATTCTACCAATCAATTAATATCAATCTTGGAAAAACTATCATATCATTAGTTGAATTCTTTTTCTTGGAAAAATTCAATCCATCATTAGTTGAATTATTTTCTTGGAAAAAAATCATCATGATCCCACCCTTGGGAGTTTTTTTTTAATTTTTTAAAAATGCCAAAATCTGCTCTAGAAACCGCAATTCTTAAAATTTCTCAATGAAAATCACATTAGAATACTTCAAATAATTCTACCAATCAATTAATATCATTAGTTGAATTTTTTTCTTGGAAAAATTCCCACCAAAAATCATCATGATCCCACCCTTGGGAGTTTTTTTTTTTAATTTTTAAAAAATGCCAAAATCTGCTCTAGAAACCGCGATTCTTAAAATTTCTCAATGAAAATCACATTAGAATACTTCAAATAATTCTACCAATCAATTAATATCATTAGTTGAATTTTTTTCTTGGAAAAATTCCCACCAAAAATCATCATGATCCCACCCTTGGGAGTTTTTTTTAATTTTTTAAAAATGCCAAAATCTGCTCTAGAAACCGCAATTCTTAAAATTTCTCAATGAAAATCACATTAGAATACTTCAAATAATTCTATCAATCAATTAATATCATTAGTTGAATTTTTTTCTTGGAAAAATTCCCACAAAAATCATCATGATCCCACCCTTGGGAGTTTTTTTTAATTTTTAAAAAATTCCAAAATCTGCTCTAGAAGCCGCGATTCTTAAAATTTCTCAATGAAAATCACATTAGAATACTTCAAATAATTCTACCAATCAATTAATATCATTAGTTGAATTTTTTTCTTGGAAAAATTCCCACCAAAAATCATCATGATCCCACCCTTGGGAGTTTTTTATTTTTTTAAAAATGCCAAAATCTGCTCTAAAAACCGCAATTCTTAAAATTTCTCAATGAAAATTACATTAGAATACTTCATATAATTCTACCAATCAATTAATATCATTAGTTGAATTTTTTTCTTGGAAAAATTCCCACCAAAAATCATCATGATCCCACTCTTGGGAGTTTTTTTTTTAATTTTTTAAAAATGCCAAAATCTGCTCTAAAAACCGCAATTCTTAAAATTTCTCAATGAAAATCACATTAGAATACTTCAAATAATTCTACCAATCAATTAATATCATTAGTTGAGTTTTTTTTTTGGAAAAATTCCCACCAAAAATCATCATGATCCCACCCTTGGGAGTTTTTTTTAATTTTTAAAAAATGCCAAAATCTGCTCTAGAAGCCGCAATTCTTAAAATTTCTCAATAAAAATCACATTAGAATACTTCAAATAATTCTACCAATCAATTAATATCATTAGTTGAATTTTTTTCTTGGAAAAATTCCCACCAAAAATCATCATGATCCCACCCTTGGGAGTTTTTTATTTTTTTAAAAATGCCAAAATCTGCTCTAAAAACCGCAATTCTTAAAATTTCTCAATGAAAATCACATTAGAATACTTCAAATAATTCTATCAATCAATTAATATCATTAGTTGAATTATTTTCTTGGAAAAATTCCCACAAAAATCATCATGATCCCACCCTTGGGAGTTTTTTTTTAATTTTTTAAAAATGCCAAAATCTGCTCTAGAAACCGCAATTCTTAAAATTTCTCAATAAAAATCACATTAGAATACTTCAAATAATTCTACCAATCAATTAATATCATTAGTTGAATTTTTTTCTTGGAAAAATTCCCACCAAAAATCATCATGATCCCACCCTTGGGAGTTTTTTTTAATTTTTAAAAAATACCAAAATCTGCTCTAGAAACCGCGATTCTTAAAATTTCTCAATGAAAATCACATAAGAATACTTCAAATAATTCTACCAATCAATTAATATCATTAGTTGAATTTTTTTCTTGGAAAAATTCCCACCAAAACTCATCATGATCCCACCCTTGGGAGTTTTTTAATTTTTTAAAAATGCCAAAATCTGCTCTAGAAACCGCGATTCTTAAAATTTCTCAATGAAAATCACATTAGAATACTTCAAATAATTCTACCAATCAATTAATATCATTAGTTGAATTTTTTTCTTGGAAAAATTCCCACCAAAAATCATCATGATCCCACCCTTGGGAGTTTTTTTTAATTTTTAAAAAATACCAAAATCTGCTCTAGAAACCGCGATTCTTAAAATTTCTCAATGAAAATCACATAAGAATACTTCAAATAATTCTACCAATCAATTAATATCATTAGTTGAATTTTTTTCTTGGAAAAATTCCCACCAAAACTCATCATGATCCCACCCTTGGGAGTTTTTTAATTTTTTAAAAATGCCAAAATCTGCTCTAGAAACCGCGATTCTTAAAATTTCTCAATGAAAATCACATAAGAATACTTCAAATAATTCTACCAATCAATTAATATCATTAGTTGAATTTTTTTCTTGGAAAAATTCCCACCAAAACTCATCATGATCCCACCCTTGGGAGTTTTTTAATTTTTAAAAAATGCCAAAATCTGCTCTAGAAACCGCGATTCTTAAAATTTCTCATTGAAAATCACATTAGAATACTTCAAATAATTCTACCAATCAATTAATATCATTAGTTGAATTTTTTTCTTGGAAAAATTCCCACCAAAAATCATCATGATCCCACCCTTGGGAGTTTTTTTTTTAATTTTTTAAAAATGCCAAAATCTGCTCTAGAAACCTCAATTCTTAAAATTTCTCAATGAAAATCACATTAGAATACTTCAAATGATTCTACCAATCAATTAATATCATTAGTTAAATTTTTTTCTTGGAAAAATTCCCACAAAAATCATCATGATCCCACCCTTGGGAGTTGTTTAATTTTTTAAAAATGCCAAAATCTGCTCTAGAAACCGCAATTCTTAAAATTTCTCAATGAAAATCACATTAGAATACTTCAAATAATTCTACCAATCAATTCATATCATTAGTTGAATTATTTTCTTGGAAAAATTCCCACAAAAATCATCATGATCCCACCCTTGGGAGTTTTTTTTAATTTTTTAAAAATGCCAAAATCTGCTCTAGAAACCGCAATTCTTAAAATTTCTCAATAAAAATCACATTAGAATACTTCAAATAATTCTATCAATCAATTAATATCATTAGTTGAATTTGCTTCTTGGAAAAATTCCCACCAAAAATCATCATGATCCCACCCTTGGGAGTTTTTTTTTAATTTTTTAAAAATGCCAAAATCTGCTCTAGAAACCGCAATTCTTAAAATTTCTTAATGAAAATCACATTAGAATACTTCAACTAATTCTACCAATCAATTAATATCATTAGTTGAATTTTTTTCTTGGAAAAATTCCCACAAAAATCATCATGATCCCACCCTTGGGAGTTTTTTTTTAATTTTTTAAAAATGCCAAAATCTGCTCTAGAAACCGCAATTCTTAAAATTTCTCAATGAAAATCACATTAAAATACTTCAAATAATTCTACCAATCAATTAATATCATTAGTTGAATTTTTTTCTTGGAAAAATTCCCACAAAAATCATCATGATCCCACCCTTGTGAGTTTTTTAATTTTTTAAAAATGCCAAAATCTGCTCTAAAAACCGCAATTCTTAAAATTTCTCAATGAAAATCACATTAGAATACTTCAAATAATTCTATCAATCAATTAATATCATTAGTTGAATTTTTTTCTTGGAAAAATTCCCACCAAAAATCATCATGATCCCACTCTTGGGAGTTTTTTTTTTTAATTTTTTAAAAATGCCAAAATCTGCTCTAAAAACCGCAATTCTTAAAATTTCTCAATGAAAATCACATTAGAATACTTCAAATAATTCTACCAATCAATTAATATCATTAGTTGAATTTTTTTCTTGGAAAAATTCCCACAAAAATCATCATGATCCCACCCTTGGGAGTTTTTTTTTTAATTTTTAAAAAATACCAAAATCTGCTCAAGAAGCCGCGATTCTTAAAATTTCTCAATGAAAATCACATTAGAATACTTCAAATAATTCTACCAATCAATTAATATCATTAGTTGAATTTTTTTCTTGGAAAAATTCCCACCAAAAATCATCATGATCCCACCCTTGGGAGTTTTTTTTTAATTTTTTAAAAATGCCAAAATCTGCTCTAGAAACCGCGATTCTTAAAATTTCTCAATGAAAATCACATTAGAATACTTCAAATAATTCTACCAATCAATTAATATCATTAGTTGAATTTGTTTCTTGGAAAAATTCCCACAAAAATCATCATGATCCCACCCTTGGGAGTTTTTTTTTTAATTTTTTAAAAATGCCAAAATCTGCTCTAGAAGCCGCGATTCTTAAAATTTCTCAATGAAAATCACATTAGAATACTTCAAATAATTCTATCAATCAATTAATATATTTAGTTGAATTTTTTTCTTGGAAAAATTCCCACAAAAATCATCATGATCCCACCCTTGGGAGTTTTTTTTAATTTTTTAAAAATGCCAAAATCTGCTCTAGAAACCGCAATTCTTAAAATTTCTCAATGAAAATCACATTAGAATACTTCAAATAATTCTACCAATCAATTAATATCATTAGTTGAATTTGTTTCTTGGAAAAATTCCCACCAAAAATCATCATGATCCCACCCTTGGGAGTTTTTTTTTAATTTTTTAAAAATGCCAAAATCTGCTCTAGAAACCGCAATTCTTAAAATTTCTCATTGAAAATCACATTAGAATACTTCAAATAATTCTATCAATCAATTAATATCATTAGTTGAATTTTTTTCTTGGAAAAATTCCCACCAAAAATCATCATGATCCCACCCTTGGGAGTTTTTTTTTTAATTTTTTAAAAATGCCAAAATCTGCTCTACAAAATCGCAATTCTTAAAATTTCGCAATGAAGATCACATTAGAATACTTCAAATAATTCTACCAATCAATTAATATCATTAGTTGAATTTTTTTCTTGGAAAAATTCCCACCAAAACTCATCATGATCCCACCCTTGGGAGTTTTTTTTTAATTTTTTAAAAATGCCAAAATCTGCTCTAGAAACCGCAATTCTTAAAATTTCTCAATGAAAATCACATTAGAATACTTCAAATAATTCTACCAATCAATTAATATCATTAGTTGAATTTTTTTCTTGGAAAAATTCCCACAAAAATCATCATGATCCCACCCTTGGGAGTTTTTTAATTTTTTAAAAATGCCAAAATCTGCTCTAGAAACCGCAATTCTTAAAATTTCTCAATGAAAATCACATTAAAATACTTCAAATAATTCTACCAATCAATTAATATCATTAGTTGAATTTTTTTCTTGGAAAAATTCCCACAAAAATCATCATGATCCCACCCTTGTGAGTTTTTTAATTTTTTAAAAATGCCAAAATCTGCTCTAAAAACCGCAATTCTTAAAATTTCTCAATGAAAATCACATTAGAATACTTCAAATAATTCTATCAATCAATTAATATCATTAGTTGAATTTTTTTCTTGGAAAAATTCCCACCAAAAATCATCATGATCCCACTCTTGGGAGTTTTTTTTTTTAATTTTTTAAAAATGCCAAAATCTGCTCTAAAAACCGCAATTCTTAAAATTTCTCAATGAAAATCACATTAGAATACTTCAAATAATTCTACCAATCAATTAATATCATTAGTTGAATTTTTTTCTTGGAAAAATTCCCACAAAAATCATCATGATCCCACCCTTGGGAGTTTTTTTTTAATTTTTTAAAAATGCCAAAATCTGCTCTAGAAACCGCGATTCTTAAAATTTCTCAATGAAAATCACATTAGAATACTTCAAATAATTCTACCAATCAATTAATATCATTAGTTGAATTTTTTTCTTGGAAAAATTCCCACCAAAAATCATCATGATCCCACCCTTGGGAGTTTTTTTTTAATTTTTTAAAAATGCCAAAATCTGCTCTAGAAACCGCGATTCTTAAAATTTCTCAATGAAAATCACATTAGAATACTTCAAATAATTCTACCAATCAATTAATATCATTAGTTGAATTTGTTTCTTGGAAAAATTCCCACAAAAATCATCATGATCCCACCCTTGGGAGTTTTTTTTTTAATTTTTTAAAAATGCCAAAATCTGCTCTAGAAGCCGCGATTCTTAAAATTTCTCAATGAAAATCACATTAGAATACTTCAAATAATTCTATCAATCAATTAATATATTTAGTTGAATTTTTTTCTTGGAAAAATTCCCACAAAAATCATCATGATCCCACCCTTGGGAGTTTTTTTTAATTTTTTAAAAATGCCAAAATCTGCTCTAGAAACCGCAATTCTTAAAATTTCTCAATGAAAATCACATTAGAATACTTCAAATAATTCTACCAATCAATTCATATCATTAGTTGAATTATTTTCTTGGAAAAATTCCCACAAAAATCATCATGATCCCACCCTTGGGAGTTTTTTTTAATTTTTTAAAAATGCCAAAATCTGCTCTAGAAACCGCAATTCTTAAAATTTCTCAATAAAAATCACATTAGAATACTTCAAATAATTCTATCAATCAATTAATATCATTAGTTGAATTTGCTTCTTGGAAAAATTCCCACCAAAAATCATCATGATCCCACCCTTGGGAGTTTTTTTTTAATTTTTTAAAAATGCCAAAATCTGCTCTAGAAACCGCAATTCTTAAAATTTCTTAATGAAAATCACATTAGAATACTTCAACTAATTCTACCAATCAATTAATATCATTAGTTGAATTTTTTTCTTGGAAAAATTCTCACAAAAATCATCATGATCCCACCCTTGGGAGTTTTTTTTAATTTTTTAAAAATGCCAAAATCTGCTCTAGAAACAGCAATTCTTAAAATTTCTCAATCAAAATCACATTAAAATACTTCAAATAATTCTACCAATCAATTAATATCATTAGTTGAATTTTTTTCTTGGAAAAATTCCCACAAAAATCATCATGATCCCACCCTTGTGAGTTTTTTAATTTTTTAAAAATGCCAAAATCTGCTCTAAAAACCGCAATTCTTAAAATTTCTCAATGAAAATCACATTAGAATACTTCAAATAATTCTATCAATCAATTAATATCATTAGTTGAATTTTTTTCTTGGAAAAATTCCCACCAAAAATCATCATGATCCCACTCTTGGGAGTTTTTTTTTTATTTTTTTAAAAATGCCAAAATCTGCTCTAAAAACCGCAATTCTTAAAATTTCTCAATGAAAATTACATTAGAATACTTCAAATAATTCTACCAATCAATTAATATCATTAGTTGAATTTTTTTCTTGGAAAAATTCCCACAAAAATCATCATGATCCCACCCTTGGGAGTTTTTTTTTTAATTTTTAAAAAATACCAAAATCTGCTCAAGATGCCGCGATTCTTAAAATTTCTCAATGAAAATCACATTAGAATACTTCAAATAATTCTACCAATCAATTAATATCATTAGTTGAATTTTTTTCTTGGAAAAATTCCCACAAAAATCATCATGATCCCACCCTTGGGAGTTTTTTTTAATTTTTTAAAAATGCCAAAATCTGCTCTAGAAACCGCAATTCTTAAAATTTCTCAATGAAAATCACATTAGAATACTTCAAATAATTCTACCAATCAATTCATATCATTAGTTGAATTATTTTCTTGGAAAAATTCCCACAAAAATCATCATGATCCCACCCTTGGGAGTTTTTTTTAATTTTTTAAAAATGCCAAAATCTGCTCTAGAAACCGCAATTCTTAAAATTTCTCAATGAAAATCACATTAGAATACTTCAAATAATTCTATCAATCAATTAATATCATTAGTTGAATTTGTTTCTTGGAAAAATTCCCACCAAAAATCATCATGATCCCACCCTTGGGAGTTTTTTTTTAATTTTTTAAAAATGCCAAAATCTGCTCTAGAAACCGCAATTGTTAA
This sequence comes from Phlebotomus papatasi, assembly GCF_024763615.1. NCBI lineage: Eukaryota > Metazoa > Arthropoda > Insecta > Diptera > Psychodidae > Phlebotomus > Phlebotomus papatasi. The sequence continues at coordinate 145,835 of NW_026604508.1, forward strand.
AATTTCTTAATGAAAATCACATTAGAATACTTCAACTAATTCAACCAATCAATTAATATCATTAGTTGAATTTTTTTCTTGGAAAAATTCCCACAAAAATCATCATGATCCCACCCTTGGGAGTTTTTTTTTAATTTTTTAAAAATGCCAAAATCTGCTCTAGAAACCGCAATTCTTAAAATTTCTCAATGAAAATCACATTAAAATACTTCAAATAATTCTACCAATCAATTAATATCATTAGTTGAATTTTTTTCTTGGAAAAATTCCCACCAAAAATCATCATGACCCACCCTTGGGAGTTTTTTTTTTAATTTTTTAAAAATGCCAAAATCTGCTCTAGAAACCGCAATTCTTAAAATTTCTCAATGAAAATCACATTAGAATACTTCAAATAATTCTATCAATCAATTAATATCATTAGTTGAATTTTTTTCTTGGAAAAATTCCCACCAAAACTCATCATGATCCCACCCTTGGGAGTTTTTTTTTAATTTTTTAAAAATGCCAAAATCTGCTCTAGAAACCGCGATTCTTAAAATTTCTCAATGAAAATCACATTAGAATACTTCAAATAATTCTACCAATCAATTAATATCATTAGTTGAATTATTTTCTTGGAAAAATTCCCACAAAAATCATCATGATCCCACCCTTGTGAGTTTTTTAATTTTTAAAAAATGCCAAAATCTGCTCTAAAAACCACAATTCTTAAAATTTCTCAATGAAAATCACATTAGAATACTTCAAATAATTCTATCAATCAATTAATATCATTAGTTGAATTTTTTTCTTGGAAAAATTCCCACCAAAAATCATCATGATCCCACTCTTGGGAGTTTTTTTTTAATTTTTAAAAAATGCCAAAATCTGCTCTAGAAGCCGCGATTCTTAAAATTTCTCAATGAAAATCACATTAGAATACTTCAAATAATTCTACCAATCAATTAATATCATTAGTTGAATTTTTTTCTTGGAAAATTTCCCACAAAAATCATCATGATCCCACCCTTGGGAGTTTTTTTTTTAATTTTTAAAAAATGCCAAAATCTGCTCTAGAAGCCGCGATTCTTAAAATTTCTCAATGAAAATCACATTAGAATACTTCAAATAATTCTACCAATCAATTAGTATCATTAGTTGAATTTTTGCTTGGAAAAATTCCCACAAAAATCATCATGATCCCACCCTTGGGAGTTTTTTAATTTTTTAAAAATGCCAAAATCTGCTCTAGAAACCGCAATTCTTAAAATTTCTCAATGAAAATCACATTAGAATACTTCAAATAATTCTACCAATCAATTAATATCATTAGTTGAATTATTTTCTTGGAAAAATTCCCACAAAAATCATCATGATCCCACCCTTGGGAATTTTTTTTAATTTTTTAAAAATGCCAAAATCTGCTCTAGAAACCGCAATTCTTAAAATTTCTCAATGAAAATCACATTAGAATACTTCAAATAATTCTATCAATCAATTAATATCATTAGTTGAATTTGTTTCTTGGAAAAATTCCCACCAAAATTCATCATGATCCCACCCTTGGAAGTTTTTTTTTTAATTTTTTAAAAATGCCAAAATCTGCTCTAGAAACCGCAATTTTTAAAATTTCTCAATGAAAATCACATTAGAATACTTCAACTAATTCTACCAATCAATTCATATCATTAGTTGAATTTTTTTCTTGGAAAAATTCCCACAAAAATCATCATGATCCCACCCTTGGGAGTTTTTTAATTTTTTAAAAATGCCAAAATCTGCTCTAGAAACCGCAATTCTTAAAATTTCTCAATGAAAATCACATTAGAATACTTCAAATAATTCTACCAATCAATTAATATCATTAGTTGAATAATTTTCTTGGAAAAATTCCCACAAAAATCATCATGATCCCACCCTTGGGAATTTTTTTTAATTTTTTAAAAATGCCAAAATCTGCTCTAGAAACCGCAATTCTTAAAATTTCTCAATGAAAATCACATTAGAATACTTCAAATAATTCTACCAATCAATTAATATCATTAGTTGAATAATTTTCTTGGAAAAATTCCCACAAAAATCATCATGATCCCACCCTTGGGAGTTTTTTAATTTTTTAAAAATGCCAAAATCTGCTCTAGAAACCGCAATTCTTAAAATTTCTCAATGAAAATCACATTAGAATACTTCAAATAATTCTATCAATCAATTAATATCATTAGTTGAATTTGTTTCTTGGAAAAATTCCTACCAAAAATCATCATGATCCCACCCTTGGGAGTTTTTTTTTTTAATTTTTTAAAAATGCCAAAATCTGCTCTAGAAACCGCAATTCTTAAAATTTCTCAATGAAAATCACATTAGAATACTTCAACTAATTCTACCAATCAATTAATATCATTAGTTGAATTTTTTTCTTGGAAAAATTCCCACAAAAATCATCATGATCCCACCCTTGGGAGTTTTTTTTTAATTTTTTAAAAATGCCAAAATCTGCTCTAGAAACCGCAATTCTTAAAATTTCTCAGTGAAAATCACATTAGAATACTTCAAATAATTCTACCAATCAATTAATATCATTAGTTGAATTTTTTTCTTGGAAAAATTCCCACCAAAAATCATCATGATCCCACCCTTGGGAGTTTTTTTTTAATTTTTTAAAAATGCCAAAATCTGCTCTAGAAACCGCAATTCTTAAAATTTCTCAATGAAAATCACATTAGAATACTTCAAATAATTCTACCAATCAATTAATATCATTAGTTGAATTTTTTTCTTGGAAAAATTCCCACCAAAAATCATCATGATCCCACTCTTGGGAGTTTTTTTTTAATTTTTTAAAAATGCTAAAATCTGCTCTAGAAACCGCAATTCTTAAAATTTCTCAATGAAAATCACATTAGAATACTTCAAATAATTCTACCAATCAATTAATATCATTAGTTGAATTTTTTTTTTGGAAACATTCCCACAAAAATCATCATGATCCCACCCTTGGGAGTTTTTTTTAATCTTTTAAAAATGCCAGGATCTGCTCTAGAAACCGCAATTCTTAAAATTTCTCAATGAAAATCACATTAGAATACTTCAAATAATTCTACCAATCAATTAGTATCATTAGTTGCATTATTTTCTTGGAAAAATTCCCACCAAAAATCATCATGACCCCACCCTTGGGAGGTTTTTTTTAATTTTTTAAAAATGCCAAAATCTGCTCTAAAAACCGCAATTCTTAAAATTTCTCAATGAAAATCACATTAGAATACTTCAAATAATTCTACCAATCAATTAATATCATTAGTTGAATTTTTTTCTTGGAAAAATTCCCACCAAAACTCATCATGATCCCACACTTGGGAGTTTTTTTTAATTTTTTAAAAATGCCAAAATCTGCTCTAGAAGCCGCGATTCTTAAAATTTCTCAATGAAAATCACATTAGAATACTTCAAATAATTCTATCAATCAATTAATATCATTAGTTGAATTTGTTTCTTGGAAAAATTCCTACCAAAAATCATCATGATCCCACCCTTGGGAGTTTTTTTTTTAATTTTTTAAAAATGACAAAATCTGCTCTAGAAACCGCAATTCTTAAAATTTCTCAATGAAAATCACATTAGAATACTTCAACTAATTCTACCAATCAATTAATATCATTAGTTAATTTTTTTTCTTGGAAAAATTCCCACAAAAATCATCATGATCCCACCCTTGGGAGTTTTTTTTTAATTTTTTAAAAATGCCAAAATCTGCTCTAGAAACCGCAATTCTTAAAGTTTCTCAGTGAAAATCACATTAGAATACTTCAAATAATTCTACCAATCAATTAATATCATTAGTTGAATTTGTTTCTTGGAAAAATTCCCAACAAAAATCATCATGATCCCACCCTTGGGAGTTTTTTTTTAATTTTTAAAAAATGCCAAAATCTGCTCTAGAAACCGCAATTCTTAAAATTTCTCTATGAAAATCACATTAGAATACTTCAAATAATTCTATCAATCAATTAATATCATTAGTTGAATTATTTTCTTGGAAAAATTCCCACAAAAATCATCATGATCCCACCCTTGGGAATTTTTTTTAATTTTTTAAAAATGCCAAAATCTGCTCTAGAAACCGCGATTCTTAAAATTTCTCAATGAAAATCACATTAGAATACTTCAAATAATTCTATCAATCAATTAATATCATTAGTTGAATTTTTTTTCTTGGAAAAATTCCCACCAAAAATCATCATGATCCCACCCTTGGGAGTTTTTTTTTTTAATTTTTTAAAAATGCCAAAATCTGCTCTAGAAACCGCAATTCTTAAAATTTCTCAATGAAAATCACGTTAGAATACTTCAACTAATTCTACCAATCAATTAATATCATTAGTTGAATTTTTTTCTTGGAAAAATTCCCACAAAAATCATCATGATCCCACCCTTGGGAGTTTTTTTTAATTTTTTAAAAATGCCAAAATCTGCTCTAGAAACCCCAATTCTTAAAATTTCTCAATGAAAATCACATTAGAATACTTCAAATAATTCTACCAATCAATTAATATCATTAGTTGAATTTTTTTCTTGGAAAAATTCCCACCAAAAATCATCATAACCCCACCCTTGGGAGAATTTTTTTCTTTTCCCACAAAAATCATCATGATCCCACCCTTGGGAGTTTTTTTTAATTTTTTAAAAATGCCAAAATCTGCTCTAGAAACCCCAATTCTTAAAATTTCTCAATGAAAATCACATTAGAATACTTCAAATAATTCTACCAATCAATTAATATCATTAGTTAGAAAAATTCCCACCAAAAATCATCATAAACCCTTGGGAGTTTTTTTTTAATTTTTTTAAAAATGCCAAAATCTGCTCTAGAAACCGCAATTCTTAAAATTTCTCAATGAAAATCACATTAGAATACTTCAAATAATTCTATCAATCAATTAATATCATTAGTTGAATTTGTTTCTTGAAAAAATTCCCACCAAAACTCATCATGATCCCACCCTTGGGAGTTTTCTTTTTAATTTTTTAAAAATGCCAAAATCTGCTCTAGAAACCGCAATTCTTAAAATTTCTCAATGAAAATCACATTAGAATACTTCAAATAATTCTACCAATCAATCAATATCATTAGTTGAATTTTTTTCTTGGAAAAATTCCCACAAAAATCATCATGATCCCACCCTTGGGAGTTTTCTTTTTAATTTTTTAAAAATGCCAAAATCTGCTCTAGAAACCGCGATTCTTAAAATTTCTCAATGAAAATCACATTAGAATACTTCAAATAATTCTACCAATCAATTAATATCATTAGTTGAATTTTTTTCTTGGAAAAATTCCCACCAAAACTCATCATGATCCCACCCTTGGGAGTTTTCTTTTTAATTTTTTAAAAATGCCAAAATCTGCTCTAGAAACCGCGATTCTTAAAATTTCTCAATGAAAATCACATTAGAATACTTCAAATAATTCTACCAATCAATTAATATCATTAGTTGAATTTTTTTCTTGGAAAAATTCCCACAAAAATCATCATGATCCCACCCTTGGGAGTTTTTTTTTAATTTTTTAAAAATGCCAAAATCTGCTCTAGAAACCGCAATTCTTAAAATTTCTCAATGAAAGTCACATTAGAATACTTCAAATAATTCTATCAATCAATTAAAATCATTAGTTGAATTTTTTTCTTGGAAAAATTCCCACCAAAAATCATCATGATCCCACCCTTAGGAGTTTTTTAATTTTTTAAAATGCCAAAATCTGCTCTAGAAACCGCAATTCTTAAAATTTCTCAATGAAAATCACATTAGAATACTTCAACTAATTCTACCAATCAATTAATATCATTAGTTGAATTATTTTCTTGGAAATATTCCCACAAAAATCATCATGATCCCACCCTTGGGAATTTTTTTTAATTTTTTAAAAATGCCAAAATCTGCTCTAGAAACCGCAATTCTTAAAATTTCTCAATGAATATCACATTAGAATACTTCAAATAATTCTATCAATCAATTAATATCATTAGTTGAATTTGTTTCTTGGAAAAATTCCCACCAAAAATCATCATGATCCCACCCTTGGGAGTTTTTTTTTTAATTTTTTAAAAATGCCAAAATCTGCTCTAGAAACCGCAATTCTTAAAATTTCTCAATGAAAATCACATTAGAATACTTCAACTAATTCTACCAATCAATTAATATCATTAGTTGAATTTTTTTCTTGGAAAAATTCCCACCAAAAATCATCATGATCCCACCCTTGGGAGTTTTTTTTTTAATTTTTTAAAAATGCCAAAATCTGCTCTAGAAACCGCAATTCTTAAAATTTCTCAATGAAAATCACATTAGAATACTTCAAATAATTCTACCAATCAATTAATATCATTAGTTGGGTTTTTTTTTTGGAAAAATTCCCACCAAAAATCATCATAACCCCACCCCTGGGAGTTTTTTTTTTAATTTTTTTAAAAATGCCAAAATCTGCTCTAGAAACCGCAATTCTTAAAATTTCTCAATGAAAATCACATTAGAATACTTCAAATAATTCTATCAATCAATTAATATCATTAGTTGAATTTTTTTCTTGGAAAAATTCCCACCAAAACTCATCATGATCCCACCCTTGGGAGTTTTTTTTTTAATTTTTTAAAAATGCCAAAATCTGCTCTAGAAACCGCAATTCTTAAAATTTCTCAATGAAAATCACATTAGAATACTTCAAATAATTCTACCAATCAATTAATATCATTAGCTGAATTTTTTTCTTGGAAAAATTCCCACCAAAAATCATCATGATCCCACTCTTGGGAGTTTTTTTTTAATTTTTTAAAAATGCCAAAATCTGCTCTAAAAACCGCAATTCTTAAAATTTCTCAATGAAAATCACATTAGAATACTTCAAATAATTCTACCAATCAATTAATATCATTAGCTGAATTTTTTTCTTGGAAAAATTCCCACCAAAAATCATCATGATCCCACTCTTGGGAGTTTTTTTTTAATTTTTTAAAAATGCCAAAATCTGCTCTAGAAACCGCAATTCTTAAAATTTCTCAATGAAAATTACATTAGAATACTTCAAATAATTCTACCAATCAATTAATATCATTAGTTGAATTTTTTTCTTGGAAAAATTCCCACCAAAAATCATCATGATCCCACTCTTGGGAGTTTTTTTTTTAATTTTTAAAAAATGCCAAAATCTGCTCTAGAAGCCGCGATTCTTAAAATTTCTCAATGAATATCACATTAGAATACTTCAAATAATTCTACCAATAAATTAATATCATTAGTTGAATTTTTTTCTTGGAAAAATTCCCACCAAAAATCATCATGATCCCACCCTTGGGAGTTTTTTTTTAATTTTTAAAAAATGCCAAAATCTGCTCTAGAAGCCGCGATTCTTAAAATTTCTCAATGAAAATCACATTAGAATACTTCAAATAATTCTACCAATCAATTAATATCATTAGTTGAATTTTTTTCTTGGAAAAATTCCCACCAAAAATCATCATGATCCCACCCTTGGGAGTTTTTTATTTTTTTAAAAATGCCAAAATCTGCTCTAAAAACCGCAATTCTTAAAATTTCTCAATGAAAATCACATTAGAATACTTCAAATAATTCTACCAATCAATTCATATCATTAGTTGAATTATTTTCTTGGAAAAATTCCCACAAAAATCATCATGATCCCACCCTTGGGAGTTTTTTTTAATTTTTTAAAAATGCCAAAATCTGCTCTAGAAACCGCAATTCTTAAAATTTCTCAATGAAAATCACATTAGAATACTTCAAATAATTCTATCAATCAACTAATATCATTAGTTGAATTTGTTTCTTGGAAAAATTCCCACCAGAAATCATCATGATCCCACCCTTGGGAGTTTTTTTTTAATTTTTTAAAAATGCCAAAATCTGCTCTAGAAACCGCAATTCTTAAAATTTCTTAATGAAAATCACATTAGAATACTTCAACTAATTCTACCAATCAATTAATATCATTAGTTGAATTTTTTTCTTGGAAAAATTCCCACAAAAATCATCATGATCCCACCCTTGGGAGTTTTTTTTAATTTTTTAAAAATGCCAAAATCTGCTCTAGAAACCGCAATTCTTAAAATTTCTCAATGAAAATCACATTAGAATACTTCAAATAATTCTACCAATCAATTCATATCATTAGTTGAATAATTTTCTTGGAAAAATTCCCACAAAAATCATCATGATCCCACCCTTGGGAATTTTTTTTAATTTTTTAAAAATGCCAAAATCTGCTCTAGAAACCGCAATTCTTAAAATTTCTCAATGAAAATCACATTAGAATACTTCAAATAATTCTATCAATCAATTAATATCATTAGTTGAATTTGTTTCTTGGAAAAATTCCTACCAAAAATCATCATGATCCCACCCTTGGGAGTTTTTTTTTTAATTTTTTAAAAATGCCAAAATCTGCTCTAGAAACCGCAATTCTTAAAATTTCTCAATGAAAATCACATTAGAATACTTCAACTAATTCTACCAATCAATTAATATCATTAGTTGAATTTTTTTCTTGGAAAAATTCCCACAAAAATCATCATGATCCCACCCTTGGGAGTTTTTTTTTTAATTTTTTAAAAATGCCAAAATCTGCTCTAGAAACCGCAATTCATAAAATTTCTCAGTGAAAATCACATTAGAATACTTCAAATAATTCTACCAATCAATTAATATCATTAGTTGAATTTTTTTCTTGGAAAAATTCCCACCAAAAATCATCATGATCCCACCCTTGGGAGTTTTTTTTTAATTTTTTAAAAATGCCAAAATCTGCTCTAGAAACCGCAATTCTTAAAATTTCTCAATGAAAATCACATTAGAATACTTCAAATAATTCTACCAATCAATTAATATCATTAGTTGAATTTTTTTCTTGGAAAAATTCCCACCAAAAATCATCATGATCCCACTCTTGGGAGTTTTTTTTTAATTTTTTAAAAATGCTAAAATCTGCTCTAGAAACCGCAATTCTTAAAATTTCTCAATGAAAATCACATTAGAATACTTCAAATAATTCTACCAATCAATTAATGTCATTAGTTGAATTTTTTTTTTGGAAACATTCCCACAAAAATCATCATGATCCCACCCTTGGGAGTTTTTTTTAATCTTTTAAAAATGCCAGGATCTGCTCTAGAAACCGCAATTCTTAAAATTTCTCAATGAAAATCACATTAGAATACTTCAAATAATTCTACCAATCAATTAATATCATTAGTTGCATTATTTTCTTGGAAAAATTCCCACCAAAAATCATCATGACCCCACCCTTGGGAGGTTTTTTTTTAATTTTTTAAAAATGCCAAAATCTGCTCTAAAAACCGCAATTCTTAAAATTTCTCAATGAAAATCACATTAGAATACTTCAAATAATTCTACCAATCAATTAATATCATTAGTTGAATTTTTTTCTTGGAAAAATTCCCACCAAAACTCATCATGATCCCACACTTGGGAGTTTTTTTTAATTTTTTAAAAATGCCAAAATCTGCTCTAGAAGCCGCAATTCTTAAAATTTCTCAATGAAAATCACATTAGAATACTTCAAATAATTCTATCAATCAATTAATATCATTAGTTGAATTTGTTTCTTGGAAAAATTCCTACCAAAAATCATCATGATCCCACCCTTGGGAGTTTTTTTTTTAATTTTTTAAAAATGACAAAATCTGCTCTAGAAACCGCAATTCTTAAAATTTCTCAATGAAAATCACATTAGAATACTTCAACTAATTCTACCAATCAATTAATATCATTAGTTGATTTTTTTTCTTGGAAAAATTCCCACAAAAATCATCATGATCCCACCCTTGGGAGTTTTTTTTTAATTTTTTAAAAATGCCAAAATCTGCTCTAGAAGCCGCAATTCTTAAAGTTTCTCAGTGAAAATCACATTAGAATACTTCAAATAATTCTACCAATCAATTAATATCATTAGTTGAATTTGTTTCTTGGAAAAATTCCCAACAAAAATCATCATGATCCCACCCTTGGGAGTTTTTTTTTAATTTTTAAAAAATGCCAAAATCTGCTCTAGAAACCGCAATTCTTAAAATTTCTCTATGAAAATCACATTAGAATACTTCAAATAATTCTATCAATCAATTAATATCATTAGTTGAATTATTTTCTTGGAAAAATTCCCACAAAAATCATCATGATCCCACCCTTGGGAATTTTTTTTAATTTTTTAAAAATGCCAAAATCTGCTCTAGAAACCGCAATTCTTAAAATTTCTCAATGAAAATCACATTAGAATACTTCAAATAATTCTATCAATCAATTAATATCATTAGTTGAATTTTTTTTCTTGGAAAAATTCCCACCAAAAATCATCATGATCCCACCCTTGGGAGTTTTTTTTTTTAATTTTTTAAAAATGCCAAAATCTGCTCTAGAAACCGCAATTCTTAAAATTTCTCAATGAAAATCACGTTAGAATACTTCAAATAATTCTACCAATCAATTAATATCATTAGTTGAATTTTTTTCTTGGAAAAATTCCCACAAAAATCATCATGATCCCACCCTTGGGAGTTTTTTTTAATTTTTTAAAAATGCCAAAATCTGCTCTAGAAACCCCAATTCTTAAAATTTCTCAATGAAAATCACATTAGAATACTTCAAATAATTCTACCAATCAATTAATATCATTAGTTGAATTTTTTTCTTGGAAAAATTCCCACCAAAAATCATCATAACCCCACCCTTGGGAGTTTTCTTTTAATTTTTTTAAAAATGCCAAAATCTGCTCTAGAAACCGCAATTCTTAAAATTTCTCAATGAAAATCACATTAGAATACTTCAAATAATTCTATCAATCAATTAATATCATTAGTTGAATTTGTTTCTTGGAAAAATTCCCACCAAAACTCATCATGATCCCACCCTTGGGAGTTTTCTTTTTAATTTTTTAAAAATGCCAAAATCTGCTCTAGAAACCGCAATTCTTAAAATTTCTCAATGAAAATCACATTAGAATACTTCAAATAATTCTACCAATCAATCAATATCATTAGTTGAATTTTTTTCTTGGAAAAATTCCCACAAAAATCATCATGATCCCACCCTTGGGAGTTTTCTTTTTAATTTTTTAAAAATGCCAAAATCTGCTCTAGAAACCGCGATTCTTAAAATTTCTCAATGAAAATCACATTAGAATACTTCAAATAATTCTACCAATCAATTAATATCATTAGTTGAATTTTTTTCTTGGAAAAATTCCCACCAAAACTCATCATGATCCCACCCTTGGGAGTTTTCTTTTTAATTTTTTAAAAATGCCAAAATCTGCTCTAGAAACCGCGATTCTTAAAATTTCTCAATGAAAATCACATTAGAATACTTCAAATAATTCTACCAATCAATTAATATCATTAGTTGAATTTTTTTCTTGGAAAAATTCCCACAAAAATCATCATGATCCCACCCTTGGGAGTTTTTTTTTAATTTTTTAAAAATGCCAAAATCTGCTCTAGAAACCGCAATTCTTAAAATTTCTCAATGAAAGTCACATTAGAATACTTCAAATAATTCTATCAATCAATTAAAATCATTAGTTGAATTTTTTTCTTGGAAAAATTCCCACCAAAAATCATCATGATCCCACCCTTAGGAGTTTTTTAATTTTTTAAAAATGCCAAAATCTGCTCTAGAAACCGCAATTCTTAAAATTTCTCAATGAAAATCACATTAGAATACTTCAACTAATTCTACCAATCAATTAATATCATTAGTTGAATTATTTTCTTGGAAATATTCCCACAAAAATCATCATGATCCCACCCTTGGGAATTTTTTTTAATTTTTTAAAAATGCCAAAATCTGCTCTAGAAACCGCAATTCTTAAAATTTCTCAATGAATATCACATTAGAATACTTCAAATAATTCTATCAATCAATTAATATCATTAGTTGAATTTGTTTCTTGGAAAAATTCCCACCAAAAATCATCATGATCCCACCCTTGGGAGTTTTTTTTTTAATTTTTTAAAAATGCCAAAATCTGCTCTAGAAACCGCAATTCTTAAAATTTCTCAATGAAAATCACATTAGAATACTTCAACTAATTCTACCAATCAATTAATATCATTAGTTGAATTTTTTTCTTGGAAAAATTCCCACCAAAAATCATCATGATCCCACCCTTGGGAGTTTTTTTTTTAATTTTTTAAAAATGCCAAAATCTGCTCTAGAAACCGCAATTCTTAAAATTTCTCAATGAAAATCACATTAGAATACTTCAAATAATTCTACCAATCAATTAATATCATTAGTTGGGTTTTTTTTTGGAAAAATTCCCACCAAAAATCATCATAACCCCACCCCTGGGAGTTTTTTTTTTAATTTTTTTAAAAATGCCAAAATCTGCTCTAGAAACCGCAATTCTTAAAATTTCTCAATGAAAATCACATTAGAATACTTCAAATAATTCTACCAATCAATTAATATCATTAGCTGAATTTTTTTCTTGGAAAAATTCCCACCAAAAATCATCATGATCCCACTCTTGGGAGTTTTTTTTTAATTTTTTAAAAATGCCAAAATCTGCTCTAAAAACCGCAATTCTTAAAATTTCTCAATGAAAATCACATTAGAATACTTCAAATAATTCTACCAATCAATTAATATCATTAGCTGAATTTTTTTCTTGGAAAAATTCCCACCAAAAATCATCATGATCCCACTCTTGGGAGTTTTTTTTTAATTTTTTAAAAATGCCAAAATCTGCTCTAAAAACCGCAATTCTTAAAATTTCTCAATGAAAATTACATTAGAATACTTCAAATAATTCTACCAATCAATTAATATCATTAGTTGAATTTTTTTCTTGGAAAAATTCCCACCAAAAATCATCATGATCCCACTCTTGGGAGTTTTTTTTTTAATTTTTAAAAAATGCCAAAATCTGCTCTAGAAGCCGCGATTCTTAAAATTTCTCAATGAATATCACATTAGAATACTTCAAATAATTCTACCAATCAATTAATATCATTAGTTGAATTTTTTTCTTGGAAAAATTCCCACCAAAAATCATCATGATCCCACCCTTGGCAGTTTTTTTTTAATTTTTAAAAAATGCCAAAATCTGCTCTAGAAGCCGCGATTCTTAAAATTTCTCAATGAAAATCACATTAGAATACTTCAAATAATTCTACCAATCAATTAATATCATTAGTTGAATTTTTTTCTTGGAAAAATTCCCACCAAAAATCATCATGATCCCACCCTTGGGAGTTTTTTATTTTTTTAAAAATGCCAAAATCTGCTCTAAAAACCGCAATTCTTAAAATTTCTCAATGAAAATCACATTAGAATACTTCAAATAATTCTACCAATCAATTCATATCATTAGTTGAATTATTTTCTTGGAAAAATTCCCACAAAAATCATCATGATCCCACCCTTGGGAGTTTTTTTTAATTTTTTAAAAATGCCAAAATCTGCTCTAGAAACCGCAATTCTTAAAATTTCTCAATGAAAATCACATTAGAATACTTCAAATAATTCTATCAATCAACTAATATCATTAGTTGAATTTGTTTCTTGGAAAAATTCCCACCAGAAATCATCATGATCCCACCCTTGGGAGTTTTTTTTTAATTTTTTAAAAATGCCAAAATCTGCTCTAGAAACCGCAATTCTTAAAATTTCTTAATGAAAATCACATTAGAATACTTCAACTAATTCTACCAATCAATTAATATCATTAGTTGAATTTTTTTCTTGGAAAAATTCCCACAAAAATCATCATGATCCCACCCTTGGGAGTTTTTTTTTAATTTTTTAAAAATGCCAAAATCTGCTCTAGAAACCGCAATTCTTAAAATTTCTCAATGAAAATCACATTAAAATACTTCAAATAATTCTACCAATCAATTAATATCATTAGTTGAATTGTTTTCTTGGAAAAATTCCCACCAAAACTCATCATGATCCCACCCTTGGGAGTTTTTTTTTAAATTTTTTAAAAATGCCAAAATCTGCTCTAGAAACCGCGATTCTTAAAATTTCTCAATGAAAATCACATTAGAATACTTCAAATAATTCTACCAATCAATTAGTATCATTAGTTGAATTATTTTCTTGGAAAAATTCCCACAAAAATCATCATGATCCCACCCTTGTGAGTTTTTTAATTTTTTAAAAATGCCAAAATCTGCTCTAAAAACCGCAATTCTTAAAATTTCTCAATGAAAATCACATTAGAATACTTCAAATAATTCTATCAATCAATTAATATCATTAGTTGAATTTTTTTTTTGGAAAAATTCCCACCAAAAATCATCATGATCCCACTCTTGGGAGTTTTTTTTTTAAATTTTTTAAAAATGCCAAAATCTTCTCTAAAAACCGCAATTCTTAAAATTTCTCAATGAAAATCACATTAGAATACTTCAAATAATTCTACCAATCAATTAATATCATTAGTTGAATTTTTTTCTTGGAAAAATTCCCACAAAAATCATCATGATCCCACCCTTGGGAGTTTTTTTTTTAATTTTTAAAAAATACCAAAATCTGCTCTAGAAGCCGCGATTCTTAAAATTTCTCAATGAAAATCACATTAGAATACTTCAAATAATTCTACCAATCAATTAATATCATTAGTTGAATTTTTTTCTTGGAAAAATTCCCACCAAAAATCATCATGATCCCACCCTTGGGAGTTTTTTTTTTAATTTTTTAAAAATGCCAAAATCTGCTCTAGAAACCGCAATTCTTAAAATTTCTCAATGAAAATCACATTAGAATACTTCAAATAATTCTACCAATCAATTAATATCATTAGTTGAATTTTTTTCTTGGAAAAATTCCCACAAAAATCATCATGATCCCACCCTTGGGAGTTTTTTTTAATTTTTTAAAAATGCCAAAATCTGCTCTAGAAACCGCAATTCTTAAAATTTCTCAATGAAAATCACATTAGAATACTTCAAATAATTCTACCAATCAATTCATATCATTAGTTGAATTATTTTCTTGGAAAAATTCCCACAAAAATCATCATGATCCCACCCTTGGGAGTTTTTTTTTAATTTTTTAAAAATGCCAAAATCTGCTCTAGAAACCGCAATTCTTAAAATTTCTCAATGAAAATCACATTAGAATACTTCAAATAATTCTATCAATCAATTAATATCATTAGTTGAATTTGTTTCTTGGAAAAATTCCCACCAAAAATCATTATGATCCCACCCTTGGGAGTTTTTTTTTAATTTTTTAAAAATGCCAAAATCTGCTCTAGAAACCGCAATTGTTAAAATTTCTTAATGAAAATCACATTAGAATACTTCAACTAATTCTACCAATCAATTAATATCATTAGTTGAATTTTTTTCTTGGAAAAATTCCCACAAAAATCATCATGATCCCACCCTTGGGAGTTTTTTTTAATTTTTTAAAAATGCCAAAATCTGCTCTAGAAACCGCAATTCTTAAAATTTCTCAATGAAAATCACATTAAAATACTTCAAATAATTCTACCAATCAATTAATATCATTAGTTGAATTTTTTTCTTGGAAAAATTCCCACCAAAAATCATCATGATCCCACTCTTGGGACTTTTTTTTTAATTTTTAAAAAATGCCAAAATCTGCTCTAGAAACCGCAATTGTTAAAATTTCTTAATGAAAATCACATTAGAATACTTCAAATAATTCTACCAATCAATTAATATCATTAGTTGAATTTTTTTCTTGGAAAAATTCCCACAAAAATCATCATGATCCCACCCTTGGGAGTTTTTTTTAATTTTTTAAAAATGCCAAAATCTGCTCTAGAAACCGCAATTCTTAAAATTTCTCAATGAAAATCACATTAGAATACTTCAAATAATTCTATCAATCAATTAATATCATTAGTTGAATTTTTTTCTTGGAAAAATTCCCACCAAAAATCATCATGATCCCACTCTTGGGAGTTTTTTTTTAATTTTTAAAAAATGCCAAAATCTGCTCTAGAAACCGCAATTGTTAAAATTTCTTAATGAAAATCACATTAGAATACTTCAACTAATTCTACCAATCAATTAATATCATTAGTTGAATTTTTTTCTTGGAAAAATTCCCACAAAAATCATCATGATCCCACCCTTGGGAGTTTTTTTTAATTTTTTAAAAATGCCAAAATCTGCTCTAGAAACCGCAATTCTTAAAATTTCTCAATGAAAATCACATTAGAATACTTCAAATAATTCTACCAATCAATTAATATCATTAGTAGAATTTTTTTCTTGGAAAAATTCCCACCAAAAATCATCATGATCCCACTCTTGGGAGTTTTTTTTTAATTTTTAAAAAATGCCAAAATCTGCTCTAGAAGCCGCGAATCTTAAATTTTCTCAATGAAAATCACATTATAATACTTCAAATAATTCTACCAATCAATTAATATCATTAGTTGAATTATTTTCTTGGAAAAATTCCCACAAAAATCATCATGATCCCACCCTTGGGAGTTTTTTTTTTAATTTTTTAAAAATGCCAAAATCTGCTCTAGAAGCCGCGATTCTTAAAATTTCTCAATGAAAATCACATTAGAATACTTCAAATAATTCTACCAATCAATTAGTATCATTAGTTGAATTTTTTTCTTGGAAAAATTCCCACAAAAATCATCATGATCCCACCCTTGGGAGTTTTTTAATTTTTTAAAAATGCCAAAATCTGCTCTAGAAACCGCAATTCTTAAAATTTCTCAATGAAAATCACATTAGAATACTTCAAATAATTCTACCAATCAATTAATATCATTAGTTGAATTATTTTCTTGGAAAAATTCCCACAAAAATCATCATGATCCCACCCTTGGGAATTTTTTTTAATTTTTTAAAAATGCCAAAATCTGCTCTAGAAACCGCAATTCTTAAAATTTCTCAATGAAAATCACATGAGAATACTTCAAATAATTCTATCAATCAATTAATATCATTAGTTGAATTTGTTTCTTGGAAAAATTCCCACCAAAATTCATCATGATCCCACCCTTGGGAATTTTTTTTAATTTTTTAAAAATGCCAAAATCTGCTCTAGAAACCGCAATTCTTAAAATTTCTCAATGAAAATCACATTAGAATACTTCATCTAATTCTACCAATCAATTCATATCATTAGTTGAATTTTTTTCTTGGAAAAATTCCCACAAAAATCATCATGATCCCACCCTTGGGAGTTTTTTAATTTTTAAAAAATGCCAAAATCTGCTCTAGAAACCGCAATTCTTAAAATTTCTCAATGAAAATCACATTAGAATACTTCAAATAATTCTACCAATCAATTAATATCATTAGTTGAATTATTTTCTTGGAAAAATACCCACAAAAATCATCATGATCCCACCCTTGGGAATTTTTTTTAATTTTTAAAAATGCCAAAATCTGCTCTAGAAACCGCAATTCTTAAAATTTCTCAATGAAAATCACATTAGAATACTTCAAATAATTCTATCAATCAATTAATATCATTAGTTGAATTTGTTTCTTGGAAAAATTCCCACCAAAAATCATCATGATCCCACCCTTGGGAGTTTTTTTTTTAATTTTTTAAAAATGCCAAAATCTGCTCTAGAAACCGCAATTCTTAAAATTTATCAATGAAAATCACATTAGAATACTTCAACTAATTCTACCAATCAATTAATATCATTAGTTGAATTTTTTTCTTGGAAAAATTCCCACAAAAATCATCATGATCCCACCCTTGGGAGTTTTTTTTAATTTTTTAAAAATGCCAAAATCTGCTCTAGAAACCGCAATTCTTAAAATTTCTCAATGAAAATCACATTAGAATACTTCAAATAATTCTACCAATCAATTAATATCATTAGTTGAATTTTTTTCTTGGAAAAATTCCCACCAAAAATCATCATAACCCCACCCTTGGGAGTTTTTTTTAAATTTTTTTAAAAATGCCAAAATCTGCTCTAGAAACCGCAATTCTTAAAATTTCTCAATGAAAATCACATTAGAATACTTCAAATAATTCTATCAATCAATTAATATCATTAGTTGAATTTTTTTCTTGGAAAAATTCCCACCAAAAATCATCATGATCCCACCCTTGGGAGTTTTTTTTTTTAATTTTTTAAAAATGCCAAAATCCGCTCTAGAAACCGCAATTCTTAAAATTTCTCAATGAAAATCACATTAGAATACTTCAACTAATTCTACCAATCAATTAATATCATTAGTTGAATTTTTTTCTTGGAAAAATTCCCACAAAAATCATCATGATCCCACCCTTGGGAGTTTTTTTTAATTTTTTAAAAATGCCAAAATCTGCTCTAGAAACCGCAATTCTTAAAATTTCTCAATGAAAATCACATTAGAATACTTCAAATAATTCTACCAATCAATTAATATCATTAGTTGAATTTTTTTCTTGGAAAAATTCCCACAAAAATCATCATGATCCCACCCTTGGGAGTTTTCTTTTTAATTTTTTAAAAATGCCAAAATCTGCTCTAGAAACCGCGATTCTTAAAATTTCTCAATGAAAATCACATTAGAATACTTCAAATAATTCTACCAATCAATTAATATCATTAGTTGAATTTTTTTCTTGGAAAAATTCCCACCAAAAATCATCATGATCCCACTCTTGGGAGTTTTTTTTTAATTTTTTAAAAATGCCAAAATCCGCTCTAGAAACCGCAATTCTTAAAATTTCTCAATGAAAATCACATTAGAATACTTCAAATAATTCTATCAATCAATTAATATCATTAGTTGAATTTTTTTCTTGGAAAAATTCCCACCAAAACTCATCATGATCCCACCCTTGGGAGTTTTCTTTTTAATTTTTTAAAAATGCCAAAATCTGCTCTAGAAACCGCGATTCTTAAAATTTCTCAATGAAAATCACATTAGAATACTTCAAATAATTCTACCAATCAATTAATATCATTAGTTGAATTTTTTTCTTGGAAAAATTCCCACAAAAATCATCATGATCCCACCCTTGGGAGTTTTTTTTAATTTTTTAAAAATGCCAAAATCTGCTCTAGAAACCGCAATTCTTAAAATTTCTCAATGAAAATCACATTAGAATACTTCAAATAATTCTACCAATCAATTAATATCATTAGTTGAATTTTTTTCTTGGAAAAATTCCCACCAAAAATCATCATAACCCCACCCTTGGGAGTTTTTTTTTTTTATTTTTTTAAAAATGCCAAAATCTGCTCTAGAAACCGCAATTCTTAAAATTTCTCAATGAAAATCACATTAGAATACTTCAAATAATTCTATCAATCAATTAATATCATTAGTTGAATTTTTTTCTTGGAAAAATTCCCACCAAAACTCATCATGATCCCACCCTTGGGAGTTTTCTTTTTAATTTTTTAAAAATGCCAAAATCTGCTCTAGAAACCGCGATTCTTAAAATTTCTCAATGAAAATCACATTAGAATACTTCAAATAATTCTACCAATCAATTAATATCATTAGTTGAATTTTTTTCTTGGAAAAATTCCCACAAAAATCATCATGATCCCACCCTTGGGAGTTTTTTTTAATTTTTTAAAAATGCCAGAATCTGCTCTAGAAACCGCAATTCTTAAAATTTCTCAATGAAAATCACATTAGAATACTTCAAATAATTCTACCAATCAATTAATATCATTAGTTGAATTTTTTTCTTGGAAAAATTCCCACCAAAAATCATCATGATCCCACTCTTGGGAGTTTTCTTTTTAATTTTTTAAAAATGCCAAAATCTGCTCTAGAAACCGCAGTTCTTAAAATTTCTCAATGAAAATCACATTAGAATACTTCAAATAATTCTACCAATCAATTAATATCATTAGTTGAATTTTTTTCTTGGAAAAATTCCCACAAAAATCATCATGATCCCACCCTTGGGAGTTTTCTTTTTAATTTTTTAAAAATGCCAAAATCTGCTCTAGAAACCGCGATTCTTAAAATTTCTCAATGAAAATCACATTAGAATACTTCAAATAATTCTACCAATCAATTAATATCATTAGTTGAATTTATTTCTTGGAAAAATTCCCACCAAAAATCATCATGATCCCACCCTTGGGAGTTTTCTTTTTAATTTTTAAAAAATGCCAAAATCTGCTCTAGAAACCGCGATTCTTAAAATTTCTCAATGAAAATCACATTAGAATACTTCAAATAATTCTACCAATCAATTAATATCATTAGTTGAATTTTTTTCTTGGAAAAATTCCCACAAAAATCATCATGATCCCACCCTTGGGAGTTTTTTTTAATTTTTTAAAAATGCCAAAATCTGCTCTAGAAACCGCGATTCTTAAAATTTCTCAATGAAAATCACATTAGAATACTTCAAATAATTCTATCAATCAATTAAAATCATTAGTTGAATTTTTTTCTTGGAAAAATTCCCACCAAAAATCATCATGATCCCACTCTTGGGAGTTTTTTTTTTTAATTTTTTAAAAATGCCAAAATCTGCTCTAGAAACCGCAATTCTTAAAATTTCTCAATGAAAATCACATTAGAATACTTCAACTAATTCTACCAATCAATTAATATCATTAGTTGAATTTTTTTCTTGGAAAAATTCCCACAAAAATCATCATGATCCCACCCTTGGGAGTTTTTTTTTTATTTTTTAAAAATGCCAAAATCTGCTCTAGAAACCGCAATTCTTAAAATTTCTCAATGAAAATCACATTAGAATACTTCAAATAATTCTACCAATCAATTAATATCATTAGTTGAATTATTTTCTTGGAAAAATTCCCACAAAAATCATCATGATCCCACCCTTGGGAATTTTTTTTTAATTTTTTAAAAATGCCAAAATCTGCTCTAGAAACCGCAATTCTTAAAATTTCTCAATGAAAATCACATTAGAATACTTCAAATAATTCTATCAATCAATTAATATCATTAGTTGAATTTGTTTCTTGGAAAAATTCCCACAAAAATCATCATGATCCCACCCTTGGGAGTTTTTTTTTTAATTTTTTAAAAATGCCAAAGTCTGCTCTAGAAACCGCAATTCTTAAAATTTCTCAATGAAAATCACATTAGAATACTTCAAATAATTCTACCAATCAATTAATATCATTAGTTGAATTTTTTTCTTGGAAAAATTCCCACAAAAATCATCATGATCCCACCCTTGGGAGTTTTCTTTAATTTTTTAAAAATGCCAAAATCTGCTCTAGAAACCGCAATTCTTAAAATTTCTCAATGAAAATCACATTAGAATACTTCAAATAATTCTACCAATCAATTAATATCATTAGTTGAATTTTTTTCTTGGAAAAATTCCCACCAAAAATCATCATGATCCCACCCTTGGGAGTTTTTTTTAATTTTTAAAAAATGCCAAAATCTGCTCTAGAAACCGCGATTCTTAAAATTTCTCATTGAAAATCACATTAGAATACTTCAAATAATTCTACCAATCAATTAATATCATTAGTTGATTTTTTTTCTTGGAAAAATTCCCACCAAAAATCATCATGATCCCACCCTTGGGAGTTTTTTTTTTAATTTTTTAAAAATGCCAAAATCTGCTCTAGAAGCGCAATTCTTAAAATTTCTCAATGAAAATCACATTAGAATACATCAAATAATTCTATCAATCAATTAATATCATTAGTTGAATTTTTTTCTTGGAAAAATTCCCACCAAAAATCATCATGATCCCACCCTTGGGAGTTTTTTTTAATTTTTAAAAAATGCCAAAATCTGCTCTAGAAACCGCGATTCTTAAAATTTCTCATTGAAAATCACATTAGAATACTTCAAATAATTCTACCAATCAATAAATATCATTAGTTGATTTTTTTTCTTGGAAAAATTCCCACAAAAATCATCATGATCCCACCCTTGGGAGTTTTTTTTAATTTTTTAAAAATGCCAAAATCTGCTCTAGAAACCGCAATTCTTAAAATTTCTCAATGAAAATCACATTAGAATACTTCAAATAATTCTACCAATCAATTAATATCATTAGTTGAATTTTTTTCTTG
This sequence comes from Phlebotomus papatasi, assembly GCF_024763615.1. Classification (NCBI taxonomy): domain Eukaryota; kingdom Metazoa; phylum Arthropoda; class Insecta; order Diptera; family Psychodidae; genus Phlebotomus; species Phlebotomus papatasi. The sequence goes on from NW_026604508.1 coordinate 167,840, forward strand.
GAAAAATTCCCACAAAAATCATCATGATCCCACCCTTGGGAGTTTTCTTTTTAATTTTTTAAAAATGCCAAAATCTGCTCTAGAAACCGCGATTCTTAAAATTTCTCAATGAAAATCACATTAGAATACTTCAAATAATTCTACCAATCAATTAATATCATTAGTTGAATTTTTTTCTTGGAAAAATTCCCACCAAAAATCATCATGATCCCACTCTTGGGAGTTTTTTTTTAATTTTTTAAAAATGCCAAAATCCGCTCTAGAAACCGCAATTCTTAAAATTTCTCAATGAAAATCACATTAGAATACTTCAAATAATTCTATCAATCAATTAATATCATTAGTTGAATTTTTTTCTTGGAAAAATTCCCACCAAAACTCATCATGATCCCACCCTTGGGAGTTTTCTTTTTAATTTTTTAAAAATGCCAAAATCTGCTCTAGAAACCGCGATTCTTAAAATTTCTCAATGAAAATCACATTAGAATACTTCAAATAATTCTACCAATCAATTAATATCATTAGTTGAATTTTTTTCTTGGAAAAATTCCCACAAAAATCATCATGATCCCACCCTTGGGAGTTTTTTTTAATTTTTTAAAAATGCCAAAATCTGCTCTAGAAACCGCAATTCTTAAAATTTCTCAATGAAAATCACATTAGAATACTTCAAATAATTCTACCAATCAATTAATATCATTAGTTGAATTTTTTTCTTGGAAAAATTCCCACCAAAATCATCATAACCCCACCCTTGGGAGTTTTTTTTTTTATTTTTTTAAAAATGCCAAAATCTGCTCTAGAAACCGCAATTCTTAAAATTTCTCAATGAAAATCACATTAGAATACTTCAAATAATTCTATCAATCAATTAATATCATTAGTTGAATTTTTTTCTTGGAAAAATTCCCACCAAAACTCATCATGATCCCACCCTTGGGAGTTTTCTTTTTAATTTTTTAAAAATGCCAAAATCTGCTCTAGAAACCGCGATTCTTAAAATTTCTCAATGAAAATCACATTAGAATACTTCAAATAATTCTACCAATCAATTAATATCATTAGTTGAATTTTTTTCTTGGAAAAATTCCCACAAAAATCATCATGATCCCACCCTTGGGAGTTTTTTTTAATTTTTTAAAAATGCCAGAATCTGCTCTAGAAACCGCAATTCTTAAAATTTCTCAATGAAAATCACATTAGAATACTTCAAATAATTCTATCAATCAATTAATATCATTAGTTGAATTTTTTTCTTGGAAAAATTCCCACCAAAACTCATCATGATCCCACCCTTGGGAGTTTTCTTTTTAATTTTTTAAAAATGCCAAAATCTGCTCTAGAAACCGCGATTCTTAAAATTTCTCAATGAAAATCACATTAGAATACTTCAAATAATTCTACCAATCAATTAATATCATTAGTTGAATTTTTTTCTTGGAAAAATTCCCACAAAAATCATCATGATCCCACCCTTGGGAGTTTTTTTTAATTTTTTAAAAATGCCAGAATCTGCTCTAGAAACCGCAATTCTTAAAATTTCTCAATGAAAATCACATTAGAATACTTCAAATAATTCTACCAATCAATTAATATCATTAGTTGAATTTTTTTCTTGGAAAAATTCCCACCAAAAATCATCATGATCCCACTCTTGGGAGTTTTCTTTTTAATTTTTTAAAAATGCCAAAATCTGCTCTAGAAACCGCAGTTCTTAAAATTTCTCAATGAAAATCACATTAGAATACTTCAAATAATTCTACCAATCAATTAATATCATTAGTTGAATTTTTTTCTTGGAAAAATTCCCACAAAAATCATCATGATCCCACCCTTGGGAGTTTTCTTTTTAATTTTTTAAAAATGCCAAAATCTGCTCTAGAAACCGCGATTCTTAAAATTTCTCAATGAAAATCACATTAGAATACTTCAAATAATTCTACCAATCAATTAATATCATTAGTTGAATTTTTTTCTTGGAAAAATTCCCACCAAAAATCATCATGATCCCACCCTTGGGAGTTTTCTTTTTAATTTTTTAAAAATGCCAAAATCTGCTCTAGAAACCGCGATTCTTAAAATTTCTCAATGAAAATCACATTAGAATACTTCAAATAATTCTACCAATCAATTAATATCATTAGTTGAATTTTTTTCTTGGAAAAATTCCCACAAAAATCATCATGATCCCACCCTTGGGAGTTTTCTTTTTAATTTTTTAAAAATGCCAAAATCTGCTCTAGAAACCGCGATTCTTAAAATTTCTCAATGAAAATCACATTAGAATACTTCAAATAATTCTATCAATCAATTAAAATCATTAGTTGAATTTTTTTCTTGGAAAAATTCCCACCAAAAATCATCATGATCCCACTCTTGGGAGTTTTTTTTTTTAATTTTTTAAAAATGCCAAAATCTGCTCTAGAAACCGCAATTCTTAAAATTTCTCAATGAAAATCACATTAGAATACTTCAACTAATTCTACCAATCAATTAATATCATTAGTTGAATTTTTTTCTTGGAAAAATTCCCACAAAAATCATCATGATCCCACCCTTGGGAGTTTTTTTTTTATTTTTTAAAAATGCCAAAATCTGCTCTAGAAACCGCAATTCTTAAAATTTCTCAATGAAAATCACATTAGAATACTTCAAATAATTCTACCAATCAATTAATATCATTAGTTGAATTATTTTCTTGGAAAAATTCCCACAAAAATCATCATGATCCCACCCTTGGGAATTTTTTTTTAATTTTTTAAAAATGCCAAAATCTGCTCTAGAAACCGCAATTCTTAAAATTTCTCAATGAAAATCACATTAGAATACTTCAAATAATTCTATCAATCAATTAATATCATTAGTTGAATTTGTTTCTTGGAAAAATTCCCACAAAAATCATCATGATCCCACCCTTGGGAGTTTTTTTTTTAATTTTTTAAAAATGCCAAAGTCTGCTCTAGAAACCGCAATTCTTAAAATTTCTCAATGAAAATCACATTAGAATACTTCAACTAATTCTACCAATCAATTAATATCATTAGTTGAATTTTTTTCTTGGAAAAATTCCCACAAAAATCATCATGATCCCACCCTTGGGAGTTTTCTTTAATTTTTTAAAAATGCCAAAATCTGCTCTAGAAACCGCAATTCTTAAAATTTCTCAATGAAAATCACATTAGAATACTTCAAATAATTCTACCAATCAATTAATATCATTAGTTGAATTTTTTTCTTGGAAAAATTCCCACCAAAAATCATCATGATCCCACTCTTGGGAGTTTTTTTTTTTAATTTTTTAAAAATGCCAAAATCTGCTCTAGAAACCGCAATTCTTAAAATTTCTCAATGAAAATCACATTAGAATACTTCAACTAATTCTACCAATCAATTAATATCATTAGTTGAATTTTTTTCTTGGAAAAATTCCCACAAAAATCATCATGATCCCACCCTTGGGAGTTTTTTTTTTATTTTTTAAAAATGCCAAAATCTGCTCTAGAAACCGCAATTCTTAAAATTTCTCAATGAAAATCACATTAGAATACTTCAACTAATTCTACCAATCAATTAATATCATTAGTTGAATTTTTTTCTTGGAAAAATTCCCACAAAAATCATCATGATCCCACCCTTGGGAGTTTTCTTTAATTTTTTAAAAATGCCAAAATCTGCTCTAGAAACCGCGATTCTTAAAATTTCTCAATGAAAATCACATTAGAATACTTCAAATAATTCTATCAATCAATTAAAATCATTAGTTGAATTTTTTTCTTGGAAAAATTCCCACCAAAAATCATCATGATCCCACTCTTGGGAGTTTTTTTTTTTAATTTTTTAAAAATGCCAAAATCTGCTCTAGAAACCGCAATTCTTAAAATTTCTCAATGAAAATCACATTAGAATACTTCAACTAATTCTACCAATCAATTAATATCATTAGTTGAATTTTTTTCTTGGAAAAATTCCCACAAAAATCATCATGATCCCACCCTTGGGAGTTTTTTTTTTATTTTTTAAAAATGCCAAAATCTGCTCTAGAAACCGCAATTCTTAAAATTTCTCAATGAAAATCACATTAGAATACTTCAAATAATTCTACCAATCAATTAATATCATTAGTTGAATTATTTTCTTGGAAAAATTCCCACAAAAATCATCATGATCCCACCCTTGGGAATTTTTTTTTAATTTTTTAAAAATGCCAAAATCTGCTCTAGAAACCGCAATTCTTAAAATTTCTCAATGAAAATCACATTAGAATACTTCAAATAATTCTATCAATCAATTAATATCATTAGTTGAATTTGTTTCTTGGAAAAATTCCCACAAAAATCATCATGATCCCACCCTTGGGAGTTTTTTTTTTAATTTTTTAAAAATGCCAAAGTCTGCTCTAGAAACCGCAATTCTTAAAATTTCTCAATGAAAATCACATTAGAATACTTCAACTAATTCTACCAATCAATTAATATCATTAGTTGAATTTTTTTCTTGGAAAAATTCCCACAAAAATCATCATGATCCCACCCTTGGGAGTTTTCTTTAATTTTTTAAAAATGCCAAAATCTGCTCTAGAAACCGCAATTCTTAAAATTTCTCAATGAAAATCACATTAGAATACTTCAAATAATTCTACCAATCAATTAATATCATTAGTTGAATTTTTTTCTTGGAAAAATTCCCACCAAAAATCATCATGATCCCACCCTTGGGAGTTTTTTTTTAATTTTTAAAAAATGCCAAAATCTGCTCTAGAAACCGCGATTCTTAAAATTTCTCATTGAAAATCACATTAGAATACTTCAAATAATTCTACCAATCAATTAATATCATTAGTTGATTTTTTTTCTTGGAAAAATTCCCACCAAAAATCATCATGATCCCACCCTTGGGAGTTTTTTTTTTAATTTTTTAAAAATGCCAAAATCTGCTCTAGAAGCGCAATTCTTAAAATTTCTCAATGAAAATCACATTAGAATACATCAAATAATTCTATCAATCAATTAATATCATTAGTTGAATTTTTTTCTTGGAAAAATTCCCACCAAAAATCATCATGATCCCACCCTTGGGAGTTTTTTTTAATTTTTAAAAAATGCCAAAATCTGCTCTAGAAACCGCGATTCTTAAAATTTCTCATTGAAAATCACATTAGAATACTTCAAATAATTCTACCAATCAATAAATATCATTAGTTGATTTTTTTTCTTGGAAAAATTCCCACCAAAAATCATCATGATCCCACCCTTGGGAGTTTTTTTTTAATTTTTTAAAAATGCCAAAATCTGCTCTAGAAACCGCGAGTCTTAAAATTTCTCAATGAAAATCACATTAGAATACTTCAAATAATTCTACCAATCAATTAATATCATTAGTTGAATTATTTTCTTGGAAAAATTCCCACAAAAATCATCATGATCCCACCCTTGGGAATTTTTTTTAATTTTTTAAAAATGCTAAAATCTGCTCTAGAAACCGCAATTCTTAAAATTTCTCAATGAAAATCACATTAGAATACTTCAAATAATTCTATCAATCAATTAATATCATTAGTTGAATTTTTTTTCTTGGAAAAATTCCCACCAAAAATCATCATGATCCCACCCTTGGGAGTTTTTTTTTAATTTTTTAAAAATGCCAAAATCTGCTCTAGAAACCGCAATTCTTAAAATTTCTCAAAGAAAATCACATTAGAATACTTCAACTAATTCTACCAATCAATTAATATCATTAGTTGAATTTTTTCTTGGAAAAATTCCCACAAAAATCATCATGATCCCACCCTTGGGAGTTTTTTTTTAATTTTTTAAAAATGCCAAAATCTGCTCTAGAAACCGCAATTCTTAAAATTTCTCAATGAAAATCACATTAGAATACTTCAAATAATTCTATCAATCAATTAATATCATTAGTTGAATTTTTTTCTTGGAAAAATTCCCACCAAAACTCATCATGATCCCACCCTTGGGAGTTTTTTTTTAATTTTTTAAAAATGCCAAAATCTGATCTAGAAACCGATATTCTTAAAATTTCTCAATGAAAATCACATTAGAATACTTCAAATAATTCTACCAATCAATTAATATCATTAGTTGAATTTTTTTCTTGGAAAAATTCCCACCAAAACTCATCATGATCCCACCCTTGGGAGTTTTTTTTAATTTTTAAAAAATGCCAAAATCTGCTCTAGAAGCCGCGATTCTTAAAATTTCTCAATGAAAATCACATTATAATACTTCAAATAATTCTACCAATCAATTAATATCATTAGTTGAATTTTTTTCTTGGAAAAATTCCCACAAAAATCATCATGATCCCACCCTTGGGAGTTTTTTTTTTAATTTTTTAAAAATGCCAAAATCTGCTCTAGAAACCGATATTCTTAAAATTTCTCAATGAAAATCACATTAGAATACTTCAAATAATTCTACCAATCAATTAATATCATTAGTTGAATTTTTTTCTTGGAAAAATTCCCACCAAAAATCATCATGATCCCACCCTTGGGAGTTTTTTTTAATTTTTAAAAAATGCCAAAATCTGCTCTAGAAACCGCGATTCTTAAAATTTCTCAATGAAAATCACATTAGAATACTTCAAATAATTCTACCAATCAATTAATATCATTAGTTGAATTTTTTTCTTGGAAAAATTCCCACCAAAACTCATCATGATCCCACCCTTGGGAGTTTTTTAATTTTTTAAAAATGCCAAAATCTGCTCTAGAAACCGCAATTCTTAAAATTTCCCAATGAAAATCACATTAGAATACTTCAAATAATTCTACCAATCAATTAATATCATTAGTTGAATTTTTTTCTTGGAAAAATTCCCACAAAAATCATCATGATCCCACCCTTGGGAGTTTTTTTTTTAATTTTTTAAAAATGCCAAAATCTGCTCTAGAAACCGCAATTCTTAAAATTTCTCAATGAAAATCACATTAGAATACTTCATATAATTCTACCAATCAATTAGTATCATTAGTTGAATTTTTTTCTTGGAAAAATTCCCACCAAAAATCATCATGATCCCACCCTTGGGAGTTTTTTTTAATTTTTAAAAAATGCCAAAATCTGCTCTAGAAACCGCGATTCTTAAAATTTCTCAATGAAAATCACATTATAATACTTCAAATAATTCTACCAATCAATTAATATCATTAGTTGAATTTTTTTCTTGGAAAAATTCCCACCAAAAATCATCATGATCCCACCCTTGGGAGTTTTTTTTAATTTTTAAAAAATGCCAAAATCTGCTCTAGAAGCCGCGATTCTTAAAATTTCTCAATGAAAATCACATTAGAATACTTCAAATAATTCTACCAATCAATTAATATCATTAGTTGAATTTTTTTCTTGGAAAAATTCCCACAAAAATCATCATGATCCCACCCTTGGGAGTTTTTTTTTTAATTTTTTAAAAATGACAAAATCTGCTCTAGAAACCGATATTCTTAAAATTTCTCAATGAAAATCACATTAGAATACTTCAAATAATTCTATCAATCAATTAATATCATTAGTTGAATTATTTTCTTGGAAAAATTCCCACAAAAATCATCAGGATCCCACCCTTGGGAGTTTTTTTTTTAATTTTTTAAAAATGCCAAAATCTGCTCTAGAAGCGCAATTCTTAAAATTTCTCAATGAAAATCACATTAGAATACTTCAAATAATTCTATCAATCAATTAATATCATTAGTTGAATTTTTTTCTTGGAAAAATTCCCACCAAAAATCATCATGATCCCACCCTTGGGAGTTTTTTTTTTAATTTTTTAAAAATGCCAAAATCTGCTCTAGAAACCGATATTCTTAAAATTTCTCAATGAAAATCACATTAGAATACTTCAAATAATTCTATCAATCAATTAATATCATTAGTTGAATTTTTTTCTTGGAAAAATTCCCACCAAAAATCATCATGATCCCACCCTTGGGAGTTTTTTTTAATTTTTAAAAAATGCCAAAATCTGCTCTAGAAGCCGCGATTCTTAAAATTTCTCAATGAAAATCACATTAGAATACTTCAAATAATTCTACCAATCAATTAATATCATTAGTTGAATTTTTTTCTTGGAAAAATTCCCACCAAAAATCATCATGATCCCACTCTTGGGAGTTTTTTTTTAATTTTTTAAAAATGCTAAAATCTGCTCTAAAAACCGCAATTCTTAAAATTTCTCAATGAAAATCACATTAGAATACTTCAAATAATTCTACGAATCAATTAATATCATTAGTTGAATTTTTTTCTTGGAAAAATTCCCACCAAAAATCATCATGATCCCACCCTTGGGAGTTTTTTTTAATTTTTAAAAAATGCCAAAATCTGCTCTAGAAGCCGCGATTCTTAAAATTTCTCAATGAAAATCACATTATAATACTTCAAATAATTCTACCAATCAATTAATATCATTAGTTGAATTTTTTTCTTGGAAAAATTCCCACCAAAAATCATCATGATCCCACCCTTGGGAGTTTTTTTTAATTTTTAAAAAATGCCAAAATCTGCTCTAGAAGCCGCGATTCTTAAAATTTCTCAATGAAAATCACATTAGAATACTTCAAATAATTCTACCAATCAATTAATATCATTAGTTGAATTTTTTTCTTGGAAAAATTCCCACCAAAAATCATCATGATCCCACTCTTGGGAGTTTTTTTTTAATTTTTTAAAAATGCTAAAATCTGCTCTAAAAACCGCAATTCTTAAAATTTCTCAATGAAAATCACATTAGAATACTTCAAATAATTCTACGAATCAATTAGTATCATTAGTTGAATTTTTTTCTTGGAAAAATTCCCACCAAAAATATCATGATCCCACCCTTGGGAGTTTTTTTTTTTAATTTTTTAAAAATGCCAAAATCTGCTCTAGAAGCGCAATTCTTAAAATTTCTCAATGAAAATCACATTAGAATACTTCAAATAATTCTATCAATCGATTAATATCATTAGTTGAATTTTTTTCTTGGAAAAATTCCCACCAAAAATCATCATGATCCCACCCTTGGGAGTTTTTTTTTTAATTTTTTAAAAATGCTAAAATCTGCTCTAAAAACCGCAATTCTTAAAATTTCTCAATGAAAATCACATTAGAATACTTCAAATAATTCTACCAATCAATTAATATCATTAGTTGAATTTTTTTCTTGGAAAAATTCCCACAAAAATCATCATGATCCCACCCTTGGGAGTTTTTTTTAATTTTTAAAAAATGCCAAAATCTGCTCTAGAAACCGCAATTCTTAAAATTTCTCAATGAAAATCACATTATAATACTTCAAATAATTCTACCAATCAATTAATATCATTAGTTGAATTTTTTTCTTGGAAAAATTCCCACCAAAAATCATCATGATCCCACCCTTGGGAGTTTTTTTTTTAATTTTTTAAAAATGCCAAAATCTGCTCTAGAAACCGCAATTCTTAAAATTTCTCAATGAAAATCACATTAGAATACTTCAAATAATTCTACCAATCAATTAATATCATTAGTTGAATTTTTTTCTTGGAAAAATTCCCACCAAAAATCATCATGATCCCACTCTTGGGAGTTTTTTTTTAATTTTTTAAAAATGCTAAAATCTGCTCTAAAAACCGCAATTCTTAAAATTTCTCAATGAAAATCACATTAGAATACTTCAAATAATTCTACCAATCAATTAATATCATTAGTTGAATTTTTTTCTTGGAAAAATTCCCACCAAAAATCATCATGATCCCACCCTTGGGAGTTTTTTTTAATTTTTAAAAAATGCCAAAATCTGCTCTAGAAGCCGCGAATCTTAAAATTTCTCATTGAAAATCACATTAGAATACTTCAAATAATTCTACCAATCAATTAATATCATTAGTTGAATTTTTTTCTTGGAAAAATTCCCATCAAAAATCATCATGATCCCACCCTTGGGAGTTTTTTATTTTTTTAAAAAATGCCAAAATCTGCTCTAAAAACCGCGATTCTTAAAATTTCTCAATGAAAATCACATTAGAATACTTCAAATAATTCTACCAATCAATTAATATCATTAGTTGAATTTTTTTCTTGGAAAAATTCCCACCAAAAATCATCATGATCCCACCCTTGGGAGTTTTTTTTAATTTTTAAAAAATGCCAAAATCTGCTCTAGAAGCCGCAATTCTTAAAATTTCTCAATGAAAATCACATTAGAATACTTCAAATAATTCTACCAATCAATTAATATCATTAGTTGAATTTTTTTCTTGGAAAAATTCCCACAAAAATCATCATGATCCCACCCTTGGGAGTTTTCTTTTTAATTTTTTAAAAATGCCAAAATCTGCTCTAGAAACCGCGATTCTTAAAATTTCTCAATGAAAATCACATTAGAATACTTCAAATAATTCTATCAATCAATTAATATCATTAGTTGAATTATTTTCTTGGAAAAATTCCCACAAAAATCATCAGGATCCCACCCTTGGGAGTTTTTTTTTTAATTTTTTAAAAATGCCAAAATCTGCTCTAGAAGCGCAATTCTTAAAATTTCTCAATGAAAATCACATTAGAATACTTCAAATAATTCTATCAATCAATTAATATCATTAGTTGAATTTTTTTCTTGGAAAAATTCCCACCAAAAATCATCATGATCCCACCCTTGGGAGTTTTTTTTTTATTTTTTAAAAATGCCAAAATCTGCTCTAGAAACCGCAATTCTTAAAATTTCTCAATGAAAATCACATTAGAATACTTCAAATAATTCTACCAATCAATTAGTATCATTAGTTGAATTTTTTTCTTGGAAAAATTCCCACCAAAAATCATCATGATCCCACCCTTGGGAGTTTTTTTTAATTTTTAAAAAATGCCAAAATCTGCTCTAGAAGCCGCGATTCTTAAAATTTCTCAATTAAAATCACATTATAATACTTCAAATAATTCTACCAATCAATTAATATCATTAGTTGAATTTTTTTCTTGGAAAAATTCCCACCAAAAATCATCATGATCCCACCCTTGGGAGTTTTTTTTAATTTTTAAAAAATGCCAAAATCTGCTCTAGAAGCCGCGATTCTTAAAATTTCTCAATGAAAATCACATTATAATACTTCAAATAATTCTACCAATCAATTAATATCATTAGTTGAATTTTTTTCTTGGAAAAATTCCCACCAAAAATCATCATGATCCCACCCTTGGGAGTTTTTTTTAATTTTTAAAAAATGCCAAAATCTGCTCTAGAAGCCGCGATTCTTAAAATTTCTCAATGAAAATCACATTAGAATACTTCAAATAATTCTACCAATCAATTAATATCATTAGTTGAATTTTTTTCTTGGAAAAATTCCCATCAAAAATCATCATGATCCCACCCTTGGGAGTTTTTTATTTTTTTAAAAAATGCCAAAATCTGCTCTAAAAACCGCGATTCTTAAAATTTCTCAATGAAAATCACATTAGAATACTTCAAATAATTCTACCAATCAATTAATATCATTAGTTGAATTTTTTTCTTGGAAAAATTCCCACCAAAAATCATCATGATCCCACCCTTGGGAGTTTTTTTTAATTTTTAAAAAATGCCAAAATCTGCTCTAGAAGCCGCAATTCTTAAAATTTCTCAATGAAAATCACATTAGAATACTTCAAATAATTCTACCAATCAATTAATATCATTAGTTGAATTTTTTTCTTGGAAAAATTCCCACAAAAATCATCATGATCCCACCCTTGGGAGTTTTCTTTTTCAAGCCGCAATTCTTAAAATTTCTCAATGAAAATCACATTAGAATACTTCAAATAATTCTACCAATCAATTAATATCATTAGTTGAATTTTTTTCTTGGAAAAATTCCCACAAAAATCATCATGATCCCACCCTTGGGAGTTTTCTTTTTAATTTTTTAAAAATGCCAAAATCTGCTCTAAACCGCGATTCTTAAAATTTCTCAATGAAAATCACATTAGAATACTTCAAATAATTCTATCAATCAATTAATATCATTAGTTGAATTATTTTCTTGGAAAAATTCCCACAAAAATCATCAGGATCCCACCCTTGGGAGTTTTTTTTTTAATTTTTAAAAAATGCCAAAATCTGCTCTAGAAGCCGCGATTCTTAAAATTTCTCAATGAAAATCATATTAGAATACTTCAAATAATTCTACCAATCAATTAATATCATTAGTTGAATTTTTTTCTTGGAAAAATTCCCACCAAAAATCATCATGATCCCACCCTTGGGAGTTTTTTTTTTATTTTTTAAAAATGCCAAAATCTGCTCTAGAAACCGCAATTCTTAAAATTTCTCAATGAAAATCACATTAGAATACTTCAAATAATTCTACCAATCAATTAGTATCATTAGTTGAATTTTTTTCTTGGAAAAATTCCCACCAAAAATCATCATGATCCCACCCTTGGGAGTTTTTTTTAATTTTTAAAAAATGCCAAAATCTGCTCTAGAAGCCGCGATTCTTAAAATTTCTCAATGAAAATCACATTATAATACTTCAAATAATTCTACCAATCAATTAATATCATTAGTTGAATTTTTTTCTTGGAAAAATTCCCACCAAAAATCATCATGATCCCACCCTTGGGAGTTTTTTTTAATTTTTAAAAAATGCCAAAATCTGCTCTAGAAGCCGCGATTCTTAAAATTTCTCAATGAAAATCACATTAGAATACTTCAAATAATTCTACCAATCAATTAATATCATTAGTTGAATTTTTTTCTTGGAAAAATTCCCACCAAAAATCATCATGATCCCACTCTTGGGAGTTTTTTTTTAATTTTTTAAAAATGCTAAAATCTGCTCTAAAAACCGCAATTCTTAAAATTTCTCAATGAAAATCACATTAGAATACTTCAAATAATTCTACGAATCAATTAGTATCATTAGTTGAATTTTTTTCTTGGAAAAATTCCCACCAAAAATCATCATGATCCCACCCTTGGGAGTTTTTTTTTTAATTTTTTAAAAATGCCAAAATCTGCTCTAGAAGCGCAATTCTTAAAATTTCTCAATGAAAATCACATTAGAATACTTCAAATAATTCTATCAATCAATTAATATCATTAGTTGAATTTTTTTCTTGGAAAAATTCCCACCAAAAATCATCATGATCCCACCCTTGGGAGTTTTTTTTTAATTTTTTAAAAATGCTAAAATCTGCTCTAAAAACCGCAATTCTTAAAATTTCTCAATGAAAATAACATTAGAATACTTCAACTAATTCTACCAATCAATTAATATCATTAGTTGAATTTTTTTCTTGGAAAAATTCCCACAAAAATCATCATGATCCCACCCTTGGGAGTTTTCTTTAATTTTTTAAAAATGCCAAAATCTGCTCTAGAAACCGCAATTCTTAAAATTTCTCAATGAAAATCACATTAGAATACTTCAAATAATTCTACCAATCAATTAATTTCATTAGTTGAATTTTTTTCTTGGAAAAATTCCCACCAAGAATCATCATGATCCCACCCTTGGGAGTTTTTTTTAATTTTTAAAAAATGCCAAAATCTGCTCTAGAAACCGCGATTCTTAAAATTTCTCATTGAAAATCACATTAGAATACTTCAAATAATTCTACCAATCAATTAATATCATTAGTTGATTTTTTTTCTTGGAAAAATTCCCACCAAAAATCATCATGATCCCACCCTTGGGAGTTTTTTTTTAATTTTTTAAAAATGCCAAAATCTGCTCTAGAAGCGCAATTCTTAAAATTTCTCAATGAAAATCACATTAGAATACTTCAAATAATTCTATCAATCAATTAATATCATTAGTTGAATTTTTTTCTTGGAAAAATTCCCACCAAAAATCATCATGATCCCACCCTTGGGAGTTTTTTTTAATTTTTAAAAAATGCCAAAATCTGCTCTAGAAACCGCGATTCTTAAAATTTCTCATTGAAAATCACATTAGAATACTTCAAATAATTCTACCAATCAATAAATATCATTAGTTGATTTTTTTTCTTGGAAAAATTCCCACCAAAAATCATCATGATCCCACCCTTGGGAGTTTTTTTTTAATTTTTTAAAAATGCCAAAATCTGCTCTAGAAACCGCGAGTCTTAAAATTTCTCAATGAAAATCACATTAGAATACTTCAAATAATTCTACCAATCAATTAATATCATTAGTTGAATTATTTTCTTGGAAAAATTCCCACAAAAATCATCATGATCCCACCCTTGGGAATTTTTTTTAATTTTTTAAAAATGCCAAAATCTGCTCTAGAAACCGCAATTCTTAAAATTTCTCAATGAAAATCACATTAGAATACTTCAAATAATTCTATCAATCAATTAATATCATTAGTTGAATTTGTTTCTTGGAAAAATTCCCACCAAAAATCATAATGATCCCACCCTTGGGAGTTTTTTTTTAATTTTTTAAAAATGCCAAAATCTGCTCTAGAAACCGCAATTCTTAAAATTTCTCAAAGAAAATCACATTAGAATACTTCAACTAATTCTACCAATCAATTAATATCATTAGTTGAATTTTTTTCTTGGAAAAATTCCCACAAAAATCATCATGATCCCACCCTTGGGAGTTTTTTTTTAATTTTTTAAAAATGCCAAAATCTGCTCTAGAAACCGCAATTCTTAAAATTTCTCAATGAAAATCACATTAGAATACTTCAAATAATTCTACCAATCAATTAATATCATTAGTTGAATTTTTTTCTTGGAAAAATTCCCACCAAAAATCATCATGATCCCACCCTTGGGAGTTTTTTTTAATTTTTAAAAAATGCCAAAATCTGCTCTAGAAACCGCGATTCTTAAAATTTCTCAATGAAAATCACATTAGAATACTTCAAATAATTCTACCAATCAATTAATATCATTAGTTGAATTTTTTTCTTGGAAAAATTCCCACCAAAACTCATCATGATCCCACCCTTGGGAGTTTTTTAATTTTTTAAAAATGCCAAAATCTGCTCTAGAAACCGCAATTCTTAAAATTTCCCAATGAAAATCACATTAGAATACTTCAAATAATTCTACCAATCAATTAATATCATTAGTTGAATTTTTTTCTTGGAAAAATTCCCACAAAAATCATCATGATCCCACCCTTGGGAGTTTTTTTTTTAATTTTTTAAAAATGCCAAAATCTGCTCTAGAAACCGCAATTCTTAAAATTTCTCAATGAAAATCACATTAGAATACTTCATATAATTCTACCAATCAATTAGTATCATTAGTTGAATTTTTTTCTTGGAAAAATTCCCACCAAAAATCATCATGATCCCACCCTTGGGAGTTTTTTTTAATTTTTTAAAAATGCCAAAATCTGCTCTAGAAACCGCGAGTCTTAAAATTTCTCAATGAAAATCACATTAGAATACTTCAAATAATTCTACCAATCAATTAATATCATTAATTGAATTATTTTCTTGGAAAAATTCCCACAAAAATCATCATGATCCCACCCTTGGGAATTTTTTTTAATTTTTTAAAAATGCCAAAATCTGCTCTAGAAACCGCAATTCTTAAAATTTCTCAATGAAAATCACATTATAATACTTCAAATAATTCTATCAATCAATTAATATCATTAGTTGAATTTGTTTCTTGGAAAAATTCCCACCAAAAATCATAATGATCCCACCCTTGGGAGTTTTTTTTTAATTTTTAAAAAATGCCAAAATCTGCTCTAGAAGCCGCGATTCTTAAAATTTCTCAATGAAAATCACATTATAATACTTCAAATAATTCTACCAATCAATTAATATCATTAGTTGAATTTTTTTCTTGGAAAAATTCCCACAAAAATCATCATGATCCCACCCTTGGGAGTTTTTTTTTTAATTTTTTAAAAATGCCAAAATCTGCTCTAGAAACCGATATTCTTAAAATTTCTCAATGAAAATCACATTAGAATACTTCAAATAATTCTACCAATCAATTAATATCATTAGTTGAATTTTTTTCCTGGAAAAATTCCCACCAAAAATCATCATGATCCCACCCTTGGGAGTTTTTTTTAATTTTTAAAAAATGCCAAAATCTGCTCTAGAAACCGCGATTCTTAAAATTTCTCAATGAAAATCACATTAGAATACTTCAAATAATTCTACCAATCAATTAATATCATTAGTTGAATTTTTTTCTTGGAAAAATTCCCACCAAAACTCATCATGATCCCACCCTTGGGAGTTTTTTAATTTTTTAAAAATGCCAAAATCTGCTCTAGAAACCGCAATTCTTAAAATTTCCCAATGAAAATCACATTAGAATACTTCAAATAATTCTACCAATCAATTAATATCATTAGTTGAATTTTTTTCTTGGAAAAATTCCCACAAAAATCATCATGATCCCACCCTTGGGAGTTTTTTTTTTAATTTTTTAAAAATGCCAAAATCTGCTCTAGAAACCGCAATTCTTAAAATTTCTCAATGAAAATCACATTAGAATACTTCATATAATTCTACCAATCAATTAGTATCATTAGTTGAATTTTTTTCTTGGAAAAATTCCCACCAAAAATCATCATGATCCCACCCTTGGGAGTTTTTTTTAATTTTTAAAAAATGCCAAAATCTGCTCTAGAAGCCGCGATTCTTAAAATTTCTCAATGAAAATCACATTATAATACTTCAAATAATTCTACCAATCAATTAATATCATTAGTTGAATTTTTTTCTTGGAAAAATTCCCACCAAAAATCATCATGATCCCACCCTTGGGAGTTTTTTTTAATTTTTAAAAAATGCCAAAATCTGCTCTAGAAGCCGCGATTCTTAAAATTTCTCAATGAAAATCACATTAGAATACTTCAAATAATTCTACCAATCAATTAATATCATTAGTTGAATTTTTTTCTTGGAAAAATTCCCACAAAAATCATCATGATCCCACCCTTGGGAGTTTTTTTTTTAATTTTTTAAAAATGCCAAAATCTGCTCTAGAAACCGATATTCTTAAAATTTCTCAATGAAAATCACATTAGAATACTTCAAATAATTCTACCAATCAATTAATATCATTAGTTGAATTTTTTTCTTGGAAAAATTCCCACCAAAAATCATCATGATCCCACCCTTGGGAGTTTTTTTTAATTTTTAAAAAATGCCAAAATCTGCTCTAGAAACCGCGATTCTTAAAATTTCTCAATGAAAATCACATTAGAATACTTCAAATAATTCTACCAATCAATTAATATCATTAGTTGAATTTTTTTCTTGGAAAAATTCCCACCAAAACTCATCATGATCCCACCCTTGGGAGTTTTTTAATTTTTTAAAAATGCCAAAATCTGCTCTAGAAACCGCAATTCTTAAAATTTCTCAATGAAAATCACATTAGAATACTTCAAATAATTCTACCAATCAATTAATATCATTAGTTGAATTTTTTTCTTGGAAAAATTCCCACAAAAATCATCATGATCCCACCCTTGGGAGTTTTCTTTTTAATTTTTTAAAAATGCCAAAATCTGCTCTAGAAACCGCGATTCTTAAAATTTCTCAATGAAAATCACATTAGAATACTTCAAATAATTCTATCAATCAATTAATATCATTAGTTGAATTATTTTCTTGGAAAAATTCCCACAAAAATCATCAGGATCCCACCCTTGGGAGTTTTTTTTTAATTTTTTAAAAATGCCAAAATCTGCTCTAGAAGCGCAATTCTTAAAATTTCTCAATGAAAATCACATTAGAATACTTCAAATAATTCTATCAATCAATTAATATCATTAGTTGAATTTTTTTCTTGGAAAAATTCCCACCAAAAATCATCATGATCCCACCCTTGGGAGTTTTTTTTTTAATTTTTTAAAAATGCCAAAATCTGCTCTAGAAACCGCAATTCTTAAAATTTCTCAATGAAAATCACATTAGAATACTTCAAATAATTCTACCAATCAATTAGTATCATTAGTTGAATTTTTTTCTTGGAAAAATTCCCACCAAAATTCATCATGATCCCACCCTTGGGAGTTTTTTTTAATTTTTAAAAAATGCCAAAATCTGCTCTAGAAGCCGCGATTCTTAAAATTTCTCAATGAAAATCACATTATAATACTTCAAATAATTCTACCAATCAATTAATATCATTAGTTGAATTTTTTTCTTGGAAAAATTCCCACAAAAATCATCATGATCCCACCCTTGGGAGTTTTTTTTAATTTTTAAAAAATGCCAAAATCTGCTCTAGAAGCCGCGATTCTTAAAATTTCTCAATGAAAATCACATTAGAATACTTCAAATAATTCTACCAATCAATTAATATCATTAGTTGAATTTTTTTCTTGGAAAAATTCCCACCAAAAATCATCATGATCCCACTCTTGGGAGTTTTTTTTTAATTTTTTAAAAATGCTAAAATCTGCTCTAAAAACCGCAATTCTTAAAATTTCTCAATGAAAATCACATTAGAATACTTCAAATAATTCTACGAATCAATTAGTATCATTAGTTGAATTTTTTTCTTGGAAAAATTCCCACCAAAAATATCATGATCCCACCCTTGGGAGTTTTTTTTTAATTTTTTAAAAATGCCAAAATCTGCTCTAGAAGCGCAATTCTTAAAATTTCTCAATGAAAATCACATTAGAATACTTCAAATAATTCTATCAATCGATTAATATCATTAGTTGAATTTTTTTCTTGGAAAAATTCCCACCAAAAATCATCATGATCCCACCCTTGGGAGTTTTTTTTTAATTTTTTAAAAATGCTAAAATCTGCTCTAAAAACCGCAATTCTTAAAATTTCTCAATGAAAATCACATTAGAATACTTCAAATAATTCTACCAATCAATTAATATCATTAGTTGAATTTTTTTCTTGGAAAAATTCCCACAAAAATCATCATGATCCCACCCTTGGGAGTTTTTTTTAATTTTTAAAAAATGCCAAAATCTGCTCTAGAAGCCGCGATTCTTAAAATTTCTCAATGAAAATCACATTATAATACTTCAAATAATTCTACCAATCAATTAATATCATTAGTTGAATTTTTTTCTTGGAAAAATTTCCACCAAAAATCATCATGATCCCACCCTTGGGAGTTTTTTTTTTAATTTTTTAAAAATGCCAAAATCTGCTCTAGAAACCGCAATTCTTAAAATTTCTCAATGAAAATCACATTAGAATACTTCAAATAATTCTACAAATCAATTAATATCATTAGTTGAATTTTTTTCTTGGAAAAATTCCCACCAAAAATCATCATGATCCCACTCTTGGGAGTTTTTTTTTAATTTTTTAAAAATGCTAAAATCTGCTCTAAAAACCGCAATTCTTAAAATTTCTCAATGAAAATCACATTAGAATACTTCAAATAATTCTACCAATCAATTAATATCATTAGTTGAATTTTTTTCTTGGAAAAATTCCCACCAAAAATCATCATGATCCCACCCTTGGGAGTTTTTTTTAATTTTTAAAAAATGCCAAAATCTGCTCTAGAAGCCGCGATTCTTAAAATTTCTCAATGAAAATCACATTAGAATACTTCAAATAATTCTACCAATCAATTAATATCATTAGTTGAATTTTTTTCTTGGAAAAATTCCCACCAAAAATCATCATGATCCCACCCTTGGGAGTTTTTTATTTTTTTAAAAAATGCCAAAATCTGCTCTAAAAACCGCAATTCTTAAAATTTCTCAATGAAAATCACATTAGAATACTTCAAATAATTCTACCAATCAATTAATATCATTAGTTGAATTTTTTTCTTGGAAAAATTCCCACCAAAACTCATCATGATCCCACCCTTGGGAGTTTTTTAATTTTTTAAAAATGCCAAAATCTGCTCTAGAAACCGCAATTCTTAAAATTTCTCAATGAAAATCACATTAGAATACTTCAAATAATTCTACCAATCAATTAATATCATTAGTTGAATTTTTTTCTTGGAAAAATTCCCACCAAAAATCATCATGATCCCACCCTTGGGAGTTTTCTTTTTAATTTTTTAAAAATGCCAAAATCTGCTCTAGAAACCGCGATTCTTAAAATTTCTCAATGAAAATCACATTAGAATACTTCAAATAATTCTATCAATCAATTAATATCATTAGTTGAATTATTTTCTTGGAAAAATTCCCACAAAAATCATCAGGATCCCACCCTTGGGAGTTTTTTTTTTAATTTTTTAAAAATGCCAAAATCTGCTCTAGAAACCGCGAGTCTTAAAATTTCTCAATGAAAATCACATTAGAATACTTCAAATAATTCTATCAATCAATTAATATCATTAGTTGAATTTTTTTCTTGGAAAAATTCCCACCAAAAATCATCATGATCCCACCCTTGGGAGTTTTTTTTTTAATTTTTTAAAAATGCCAAAATCTGCTCTAGAAACCGCAATTCTTAAAATTTCTCAATGAAAATCACATTAGAATACTTCAAATAATTCTACCAATCAATTAGTATCATTAGTTGAATTTTTTTCTTGGAAAAATTCCCACCAAAAATCATCATGATCCCACCCTTGGGAGTTTTTTTTAATTTTTAAAAAATGCCAAAATCTGCTCTAGAAGCCGCGATTCTTAAAATTTCTCAATGAAAATCACATTATAATACTTCAAATAATTCTACCAATCAATTAATATCATTAGTTGAATTTTTTTCTTGGAAAAATTCCCACCAAAAATCATCATGATCCCACCCTTGGGAGTTTTTTTTAATTTTTAAAAAATGCCAAAATCTGCTCTAGAAGCCGCGATTCTTAAAATTTCTCAATGAAAATCACATTAGAATACTTCAAATAATTCTACCAATCAATTAATATCATTAGTTGAATTTTTTTCTTGGAAAAATTCCCACCAAAAATCATCATGATCCCACTCTTGGGAGTTTTTTTTTAATTTTTTAAAAATGCTAAAATCTGCTCTAAAAACCGCAATTCTTAAAATTTCTCAATGAAAATCACATTAGAATACTTCAAATAATTCTACGAATCAATTAGTATCATTAGTTGAATTTTCTTCTTGGAAAAATTCCCACCAAAAATCATCATGATCCCACCCTTGGGAGTTTTTTTTTTAATTTTTTAAAAATGCCAAAATCTGCTCTAGAAGCGCAATTCTTAAAATTTCTCAATGAAAATCACAAATAATTCAAATAACACTTCAAATAATTCTATCAATCAATTAATATCATTAGTTGAATTTTTTTCTTGGAAAAATTCCCACCAAAAATCATCATGATCCCACCCTTGGGAGTTTTTTTTTAATTTTTTAAAAATGCTAAAATCTGCTCTAAAAACCGCAATTCTTAAAATTTCTCAATGAAAATCACATTATAATACTTCAAATAATTCTACCAATCAATTAATATCATTAGTTGAATTTTTTTCTTGGAAAAATTCCCACAAAAATCATCATGATCCCACCCTTGGGAGTTTTTTTTAATTTTTAAAAAATGCCAAAATCTGCTCTAGAAGCCGCGATTCTTAAAATTTCTCAATGAAAATCACATTATAATACTTCAAATAATTCTACCAATCAATTAATATCATTAGTTGAATTTTTTTCTTGGAAAAATTCCCACCAAAAATCATCATGATCCCACCCTTGGGAGTTTTTTTTTTTAATTTTTTAAAAATGCCAAAATCTGCTCTAGAAACCGCAATTCTTAAAATTTCTCAATGAAAATCACATTAGAATACTTCAAATAATTCTACCAATCAATTAATATCATTAGTTGAATTTTTTTCTTGGAAAAATTCCCACCAAAAATCATCATGATCCCACTCTTGGGAGTTTTTTTTTAATTTTTTAAAAATGCTAAAATCTGCTCTAAAAACCGCAATTCTTAAAATTTCTCAATGAAAATCACATTAGAATACTTCAAATAATTCTACCAATCAATTAATATCATTAGTTGAATTTTTTTCTTGGAAAAATTCCCACCAAAAATCATCATGATCCCACCCTTGGGAGTTTTTTTTAATTTTTAAAAAATGCCAAAATCTGCTCTAGAAGCCGCGATTCTTAAAATTTCTCAATGAAAATCACATTATAATACTTCAAATAATTCTACCAATCAATTAATATCATTAGTTGAATTTTTTTCTTGGAAAAATTCCCATCAAAAATCATCATGATCCCACCCTTGGGAGTTTTTTATTTTTTTAAAAAATGCCAAAATCTGCTCTAAAAACCGCAATTCTTAAAATTTCTCAATGAAAATCACATTAGAATACTTCAAATAATTCTATCAATCAATTAATATCATTAGTTGAATTATTTTCTTGGAAAAATTCCCACAAAAATCACCATGATCCCACCCTTGGGAGTTTTTTTTTTAATTTTTTAAAAATGCCAAAATCTGCTCTAGAAGCGCAATTCTTAAAATTTCTCAATGAAAATCACATTAGAATACTTCAAATAATTCTATCAATCAATTAATATCATTAGTTGAATTATTATCTTGGAAAAATTCCCACAAAAATCATCATGATCCCACCCTTGGGAGTTTTTTTTTTAATTTTTTAAAAATGCCAAAATCTGCTCTCGAAACCGCGATTCTTAAAATTTCTCAATGAAAATCACATTAGAATACTTCAAATAATTCTACCAATCAATTAATATCATTAGTTGAATTTTTTTCTTGGAAAAATTCCCACCAAAAATCATCATGATCCCACCCTTGGGAGTTTTTTTTTTAATTTTTTAAAAATGCCAAAATCTGCTCTAGAAGCCGCAATTCTTAAAATTTCTCAATGAAAATTACATTAGAATACTTCAAATAATTCTACCAATCAATTAGTATCATTAGTTGAATTTTTTTCTTGGAAAAATTCCCACCAAAAATCATCATGATCCCACCCTTGGGAGTTTTTTTTAATTTTTAAAAAATGCCAAAATCTGCTCTAGAAGCCGCGATTCTTAAAATTTCTCAATGAAAATCACATTATAATACTTCAAATAATTCTACCAATCAATTAATATCATTAGTTGAATTTTTTTCTTGGAAAAATTCCCACCAAAAATCATCATGATCCCACCCTTGGGAGTTTTTTTTAATTTTTAAAAAATGCCAAAATCTGCTCTAGAAGCCGCGATTCTTAAAATTTCTCAATGAAAATCACATTAGAATACTTCAAATAATTCTACCAATCAATTAATATCATTAGTTGAATTTTTTTCTTGGAAAAATTCCCACCAAAAATCATCATGATCCCACTCTTGGGAGTTTTTTTTTAATTTTTTAAAAATGCTAAAATCTGCTCTAAAAACCGCAATTCTTAAAATTTCTCAATGAAAATCACATTAGAATACTTCAAATAATTCTACGAATCAATTAGTATCATTAGTTGAATTTTTTTCTTGGAAAAATTCCCACCAAAAATCATCATGATCCCACCCTTGGGAGTTTTTTTTTTAATTTTTTAAAAATGCCAAAATCTGCTCTAGAAGCGCAATTCTTAAAATTTCTCAATGAAAATCACATTAGAATACTTCAAATAATTCTATAAATCAATTAATATCATTAGTTGAATTTTTTTCTTGGAAAAATTCCCACCAAAAATCATCATGATCCCACCCTTGGGAGTTTTTTTTTTAATTTTTTAAAAATGCTAAAATCTGCTCTAAAAACCGCAATTCTTAAAATTTCTCAATGAAAATCACATTATAATACTTCAAATAATTCTACCAATCAATTAATATCATTAGTTGAATTTTTTTCTTGGAAAAATTCCCACAAAAATCATCATGATCCCACCCTTGGGAGTTTTTTTTAATTTTTAAAAAATGCCAAAATCTGCTCTAGAAGCCGAGATTCTTAAAATTTCTCAATGAAAATCACATTATAATACTTCAAATAATTCTACCAATCAATTAATATCATTAGTTGAATTTTTTTCTTGGAAAAATTCCCACCAAAAATCATCATGATCCCACCCTTGGGAGTTTTTTTTTTAATTTTTTAAAAATGCCAAAATCTGCTCTAGAAACCGCAATTCTTAAAATTTCTCAATGAAAATCACATTAGAATACTTCAAATAATTCTACCAATCAATTAATATCATTAGTTGAATTTTTTTCTTGGAAAAATTCCCACCAAAAATCATCATGATCCCACTCTTGGGAGTTTTTTTTTAATTTTTTAAAAATGCTAAAATCTGCTCTAAAAACCGCAATTCTTTAAATTTCTCAATGAAAATCACATTAGAATACTTCAAATAATACTACCAATCAATTAATATCATTAGTTGAATTTTTTTCTTGGAAAAATTCCAACCAAAAATCATCATGATCCCACCCTTGGGAGTTTTTTTTAATTTTTAAAAAATGCCAAAATCTGCTCTAGAAGCCGCGATTCTTAAAATTTCTCAATGAAAATCACATTATAATACTTCAAATAATTCTACCAATCAATTAATATCATTAGTTGAATTTTTTTCTTGGAAAAATTCCCATCAAAAATCATCATGATCCCACCCTTGGGAGTTTTTTATTTTTTTAAAAAATGCCAAAATCTGCTCTAAAAACCGCAATTCTTAAAATTTCTCAATGAAAATCACATTAGAATACTTCAAATAATTCTATCAATCAATTAATATCATTAATTGAATTATTTTCTTGGAAAAATTCCCACAAAAATCACCATGATCCCACCCTTGGGAGTTTTTTTTTTAATTTTTTAAAAATGCCAAAATCTGCTCTAGAAGCCGCAATTCTTAAAATTTCTCAATGAAAATCACATTAGAATACTTCAAATAATTCTATCAATCAATTAATATCATTAGTTGAATTTGTTTCTTGGAAAAATTCCCACCAAAAATCATCATGATCCCACCCTTGGGAGTTTTTTTTTTAATTTTTTAAAAATGCCAAAATCTGCTCTCGAAACCGCGATTCTTAAAATTTCTCAATGAAAATCACATTAGAATACTTCAAATAATTCTACCAATCAATTAATATCATTAGTTGAATTATTTTCTTGGAAAAATTCCCACAAAAATCATCATGATCCCACCCTTGGGAATTTTTTTTAATTTTTTAAAAATGCCAAAATCTGCTCTAGAAACCGCAATTCTTAAAATTTCTCAATGAAAATCACATTAGAATACTTCAACTAATTCTACCAATCAATTAATATCATTAGTTGAATTTTTTTCTTGGAAAAATTCCCACCAAAAATCATCATGACCCCACCCTTGGGAGTTTTTTTTTTAATTTTTTAAAAATGCCAAAATCTGCTCTAGAAACCGCAATTCTTAAAATTTCTCAATGAAAATCACATTAGAATACTTCAAATAATTATACCAATCAATTAATATCATTAGTTGAATTTTTTTCTTGGAAAAATTCCCACCAAAAATCATCATGATCCCACTCTTGGGAGTTTTTTTATAATTTTTTAAAAATGCCAAAATCTGCTCTAAAAACCGCAATTCTTAAAATTTCTCAATGAAAATCACATTAGAATACTTCAAATAATTCTACCAATCAATTAATATCATTAGTTGAATTTTTTTCTTGGAAAAATTCCCACCAAAAATCATCATGATCCCACCCTTGGGAGTTTTTTTTAATTTTTAAAAAATGCCAAAATCTGCTCTAGAAGCCGCGATTCTTAAAATTTCTCAATGAAAATCACATTATAATACTTCAAATAATTCTACCAATCAATTAATATCATTAGTTGAATTTTTTTCTTGGAAAAATTCCCACCAAAAATCATCATGATCCCACTCTTGGGAGTTTTTTATTTTTTTAAAAATGGCAAAATCTGCTCTAGAAACCGCAATTCTTAAAATTTCTCAATGAAAATCACATTAGAATACTTCAAATAATTCTATCAATCAATTAATATCATTAGTTGAATTATTTTCTTGGAAAAATTCCCACAAAAATCATCATGATCCCACCCTTGGGAGTTTTTTTTTTAATTTTTTAAAAATGCCAAAATCTGCTCTAGAAGCGCAATTCTTAAAATTTCTCAATGAAAATCACATTAGAATACTTCAAATAATTCTATCAATCAATTAATATCATTAGTTGAATTTTTTTCTTGGAAAAATTCCCACCAAAAATCATCATGATCCCACCCTTGGGAGTTTTTTTTTTAATTTTTTAAAAATGTCAAAATCTGCTCTAGAAACCGCAATTCTTAAAATTTCTCAATGAAAATCACATTAGAATACTTCAAATAATTCTACCAATCAATTAATATCATTAGTTGAATTTTTTTCTTGGAAAAATTCCCACCAAAAATCATCATGATCCCACCCTTGGGAGTTTTTTTTAATTTTTAAAAAATGCCAAAATATGCTCTAGAAGCCGCGATTCTTAAAATTTCTCAATGAAAATCACATTATAATACTTCAAATAATTCTACCAATCAATTAATATCATTAGTTGAATTTTTTTCTTGGAAAAATTCCCACCAAAAATCATCATGATCCCACTCTTGGGAGTTTTTTTTTAATTTTTTAAAAATGCTAAAATCTGCTCTAAAAACCGCAATTCTTAAAATTTCTCAATGAAAATCACATTAGAATACTTCAAATAATTCTACCAATCAATTAATATCATTAGTTGAATTTTTTTCTTGGAAAAATTCCCACCAAAAATCATCATGATCCCACCCTTGGGAGTTTTTTTTTAATTTTTAAAAAATGCCAAAATCTGCTCTAGAAGCCGCGATTCTTAAAATTTCTCAATGAAAATCACATTATAATACTTCAAATAATTCTACCAATCAATTAATATCATTAGTTGAATTTTTTTCTTGGAAAAATTCCCACCAAAAATCATCATGATCCCACCCTTGGGAGTTTTTTATTTTTTTAAAAATGCCAAAATCTGCTCTAAAAACCGCAGTTCTTAAAATTTCTCAATGAAAATCACATTAGAATACTTCAACTAATTCTATCAATCAATTAATATCATTAGTTGAATTATTTTCTTGGAAAAATTCCCACAAAAATCATCATGATCCCACCCTTGGGAGTTTTTTTTTTTAATTTTTTAAAAATGCCAAAATCTGCTCTAGAAGCGCAATTCTTAAAATTTCTGAATGAAAATCACATTAGAATACTTCAAATAATTCTATCAATCAATTTATATCATTAGTTGAATTTTTTTTCTTGGAAAAATTCCCACCAAAAATCATCATGATCCCACCCTTGGGAGTTTTTTTTAATTTTTTAAAAATGCCAAAATCTGCTCTCGAAACCGCGATTCTTAAAATTTCTCAATGAAAATCACATTAGAATACTTCAAATAATTCTACCAATCAATTAATATCATTAGTTGAATTATTTTCTTGGAAAAATTCCCACAAAAATCATCATGATCCCACCCTTGGGAGTTTTTTTTTTAATTTTTTAAAAATGCCAAAATCTGCTCTAGAAACCGCAATTCTTAAAATTTCTCAATGAAAATCACATTAGAATACTTCAAATAATTCTATCAATCAATTAATATCATTAGTTGAATTTTTTTCTTGGAAAAATTCCCACCAAAAATCATCATGATCCCACCCTTGGGAGTTTTTTTTTTAATTTTTTAAAAATGCCAAAATCTGCTCTAGAAACCGCAATTCTTAAAATTTCTCAATGAAAATCACATTAGAATACTTCAAATAATTCTACCAATCAATTAATATCATTAGTTGAATTATTTTCTTGGAAAAATTCCCACAAAAATCATCATGATCCCACCCTTGGGAATTTTTTTTAATTTTTTAAAAATGCCAAAATCTGCTCTAGAAACCGCAATTCTTAAAATTTCTCAATGAAAATCACATTAGAATACTTCAAATAATTCTACCAATCAATTAATATCATTAGTTGAATTTTTTTCTTGGAAAAATTCCCACCAAAAATCATTATGATCCCACCCTTGGGAGTTTTTTTTTAATTTTTTAAAAATGCCAAAATCTGCTCTAGAAACCGCAATTCTTAAAATTTCTCAATGAAAATCTCATTAGAATACTTCAAATAATTCTATCAATCAATTAATATCATTAGTTGAATTTGTTTCTTGGAAAAATTCCCACCAAAAATCATTATGATCCCACCCTTGGGAGTTTTTTTTTTAATTTTTTAAAAATGCCAAAATCTGCTCTAGAAACCGCAATTCTTAAAATTTCTCAATGAAAATCACATTAGAATACTTCAAATAATTCTACCAATCAATTAATATCATTAGTTGAATTTTTTTCTTGGAAAAATTCCCACCAAAATTCATCATGACCCCACCCTTGGGAGTTTTTTTTTTTAATTTTTTAAAAATGCCAAAATCTGCTCTAGAAACCGCAATTCTTAAAATTTCTCAATGAAAATCACATTAGAATACTTCAAATAATTCTATCAATCAATTAATACCATTAGTTGAATTATTTTCTTGGAAAAATTCCCACAAAAAATCATCATGATCCCACCCTTGGGAGTTTTTTTTAATTTTTAAAAAATGCCAAAATCTGCTCTAGAAGCCGCGATTCTTAAAATTTCTCAATGAAAATCACATTAGAATACTTCAAATAATTCTACCAATCAATTAATATCATTAGTTGAATTTTTTTCTTGGAAAAATTCCCACCAAAAATCATCATGATCCCAGCCTTGGGAGTTTTTTATTTTTTTAAAAATGCCAAAATCTGCTCTAAAAACCGCAATTCTTAAAATTTCTCAATGAAAATCACATTAGAATACTTCAAATAATTCTACCAATCAATTAATATCATTAGTTGAATTATTTTCTTGGAAAAATTCCCACAAAAATCATCATGATCCCACCCTTGGTAGTTTTTTTTTCAATTATTTAAAAATGCCAAAATCTGCTCTAGAAGCGCAATTCTTAAAA
The DNA here is from genome assembly GCF_024763615.1 of Phlebotomus papatasi. NCBI lineage: Eukaryota > Metazoa > Arthropoda > Insecta > Diptera > Psychodidae > Phlebotomus > Phlebotomus papatasi. The sequence goes on from NW_026604508.1 coordinate 196,628, forward strand.
TTTCTCAATGAAAATCACATTAGAATACTTCAAATAATTCTACCAATCAATTAATATCATTAGTTGAATTTTTTTCTTGGAAAAATTCCCACCAAAACTCATCATGATCCCACTCTTGGGAGTTTTTTTTTAATTTTTTAAAAATGCCAAAATCTGCTCTAAAAACCTCAATTCTTAAAATTTCTCAATGAAAATCACATTAGAATACTTCAAATAATTCTACCAATCAATTAGTATCATTAGTTGAATTATTTTCTTGGAAAAATTCCCACCAAAAATCATCATGATCCCACCCTTGGGAATTTTTTTTAATTTTTTTAAAAATGCCAAAATCTGCTCTAGAAACCGCAATTCTTAAAATTTCTCAATGAAAATCACATTAGAATACTTCAAATAATTCTACCAATCAATTAATATCATTAGTTGAATTTTTTTCTTGGAAAAATTCCCACCAAAAATCATCATGATCCCACCCTTGGGAGTTTTTTTTTAATTTTTTAAAAATGCCAAAATCTGCTCTAGAAACCGCAATTCTTAAAATTTCTCAATGAAAATCACATTAGAATACTTCAAATAATTCTACCAATCAATTAATATCATTAGTTGAATTTTTTTCTTGGAAAAATTCCCACCAAAAATCATCATGATCCCACTCTTGGGAGTTTTTTTTTAATTTTTTAAAAATGGCAAAATCTGCTCTAGAAACCCCAATTCTTAAAATTTCTCAATGAAAATCACATTAGAATACTTCAACTAATTCTACCAATCAATTAATATCATTAGTTGAATTTTTTTCTTGGAAAAATTCCCACAAAAATCATCATGATCCCACCCTTGGGAATTTTTTTTAATTTTTTAAAAATGCCAAAATCTGCTCTAGAAACCGCAATTCTTAAAATTTCTCAATGAAAATCACATTAGAATACTTCAAGTAATTCTACCAATCAATTAATATCATTAGTTGAATTATTTTCTTGGAAAAATTCCCACAAAAATCATCATGATCCCACCCTTGGGAATTTTTTTTAATTTTTTAAAAATGCCAAAATCTGCTCTAGAAACCGCAATTCTTAAAATTTCTCAATGAAAATCACATTAGAATACTTCAAATAATTCTATCAATCAATTAATATCATTAGTTGAATTTGTTTCTTGGAAAAATTCCCACCAAAAATCATTATGATACCACCCTTGGGAGTTTTTTTTTAATTTTTTAAAAATGCCAAAATCTGCTCTAGAAACCGCAATTCTTAAAATTTCTCAATGAAAATCACATTAGAATACTTCAACTAATTCTACCAATCAATTAATATCATTAGTTGAATTTTTTTCTTGGAAAAATTCCCACCAAAATTCATCATGACCCCACCCTTGGGAGTTTTTTTTTTAATTTTTTAAAAATGCCAAAATCTGCTCTAGAAACCGCAATTCTTAAAATTTCTCAATGAAAATCACATTATAATACTTCAAATAATTCTACCAATCAATTAATGTCATTAGTTGAATTTTTTTCTTGGAAAAATTCCCACCAAAAATCATCATGATCCCACCCTTGGGAGTTTTTTTTTAATTTTTTAAAAATGCCAAAATCTGCTCTAAAAACCGCAATTCTTAAAATTTCTCAATGAAAATCACATTAGAATACTTCAAATAATTCTACCAATCAATTAATATCATTAGTTGAATTATTTTCTTGGAAAAATTCCCACCAAAAATCATCATGATCACACCCTTGGGAGTTTTTTTTAATTTTTAAAAAATGCCAAAATCTGCTCTAGAAGCCGCGATTCTTAAAATTTCTCAATGAAAATCACATTAGAATACTTCAAATAATTCTACCAATCAATTAATATCATTAGTTGATTTTTTTTCTTGGAAAAATTCCCACCAAAAATCATCATGATCCCACCCTTGGGAGTTTTTTATTTTTTTAAAAATGCCAAAATCTGCTCTAAAAACCGCAATTCTTAAAATTTCTCAATGAAAATCACATTAGAATACTTCAAATAATTCTACCAATCAATTAGTATCTATAGTTATTTTCTTGGAAAAATTCCCACCAAAAATCATCATGACCCCACCCTTGGGAGTTTTTTTTTTAATTTTTTAAAAATGCCAAAATCTGCTCTAGAAACCGCAATTCTTAAAATTTCTCAATGAAAATCACATTAGAATACTTCAAATAATTCCATCAATCAATTAATATCATTAGTTGAATTTGTTTCTTGGAAAAATTCCCACAAAAATCATCATGATCCCACCCTTGGGAATTTTTTTTATTTTTTTAAAAATGCCAAAATCTGCTCTAGAAACCGCAATTCTTAAAATTTCTCAATGAAAATCACATTAGAATACTTCAAATAATTCTATCAATCAATTAATATCATTAGTTGAATTTGTTTCTTGGAAAAATTCCCACCAAAAATCATCATGATCCCACCCTTGGGAGTTTTTTTTTTCAATTTTTTAAAAATGCCAAAATCTGCTCTAGAAGCGCAATTCTTAAAATTTCTCAATGAAAATCACATTAGAATACTTCAAATAATTCTACCAATCAATTAATATCATTAGTTGAATTTTTTTCTTGGAAAAATTCCCACCAAAAGTCATCATGATCCCAGTCTTGGGAGTTTTTTTTAATTTTTTAAAAATGCCAAAATCTACTCTAAAAACCTCAATTCTTAAAATTTCTCAATGAAAATCACATTAGAATACTTCAAATAATTCTACCAATCAATTAGTATCATTAGTTGAATTATTTTCTTGGAAAAATTCCCACCAAAAATCATCATGACCCCACCCTTGGGAGTTTTTTTTTAATTTTTTAAAAATGCCAAAATCTGCTCTAGAAACCGCAATTCTTAAAATTTCTCAATGAAAATCACATTAGAATACTTCAACTAATTCTACCAATCAATTAATATCATTAGTTGAATTATTTTCTTGGAAAAATTCCCACAAAAATCATCATGATCCCACCCTTGGGAGTCTTTTTTTAATTTTTTAAAAATGCCAAAATCTGCTCTAGAAACCGCAATTCTTAAAATTTCTCAATGAAAATCACATTAGAATACTTCAACTAATTCTACCAATCAATTAATATCATTAGTTGAATTTTTTTCTTGGAAAAATTCCCACCAAAAATCATCATGATCCCACCCTTGGGAGTTTTTTTTAATTTTTACAAAATGCCAAAATCTGCTCTAGAAACCGCAATTCTTAAAATTTCTCAATGTAAATCACATTAGAATACTTCAAATAATTCTACCAATCAATTAATATCATTAGTTGAATTTTTTTCTTGGAAAAATTCCCACCAAAAATCATCATAACCCCACCCTTGGGAGTTTTCTTTTTAATTTTTTAAAAATGCCAAAATCTGCTCTAGAAACCGCGATTCTTAAAATTTCTCAATGAAAATCACATTAGAATACTTCAAATAATTCTACCAATCAATTAATATCATTAGTTGAATTTTTTTCTTGGAAAAATTCCCACAAAAATCATCATGATCCCACCCTTGGGAGTTTTTTTTTTAATTTTTTAAAAATGCCAAAATCTGCTCTAGAAACCGATATTCTTAAAATTTCTCAATGAAAATCACATTAGAATACTTCAAATAATTCTACCAATCAATTAATATCATTAGTTGAATTTTTTTCTTGGAAAAATTCCCACCAAAAATCATCATGATCCCACCCTTGGGAGTTTTTTTTAATTTTTAAAAAATGCCAAAATCTGCTCTAGAAACCGCGATTCTTAAAATTTCTCAATGAAAATCACATTAGAATACTTCAAATAATTCTACCAATCAATTAATATCATTAGTTGAATTTTTTTCTTGGAAAAATTCCCACCAAAACTCATCATGATCCCACCCTTGGGAGTTTTTTAATTTTTTAAAAATGCCAAAATCTGCTCTAGAAACCGCAATTCTTAAAATTTCTCAATGAAAATCACATTAGAATACTTCAAATAATTCTACCAATCAACTAATATCATTAGTTGAATTTTTTTCTTGGAAAAATTCCCACAAAAATCATCATGATCCCACCCTTGGGAGTTTTCTTTTAATTTTTTAAAAATGCCAAAATCTGCTCTAGAAACCGCGATTCTTAAAATTTCTCAATGAAAATCACATTAGAATACTTCAAATAATTCTACCAATCAATTAATATCATTAGTTGAATTTTTTTCTTGGAAAAATTCCCACCAAAAATCATCATGATCCCACCCTTGGGAGTTTTTTATTTTTTTAAAAATGCCAAAATCTGCTCTAAAAACCGCAATTCTTAAAATTTCTCAATGAAAATCACATTAGAATACTTCAAATAATTCTATCAATCAATTAATATCATTAGTTGAATTATTATCTTGGAAAAATTCCCACAAAAATCATCATGATCCCACCCTTGGGAGTTTTTTTTTAATTTTTTAAAAATGCCAAAATCTGCTCTAGAAGCGCAATTCTTAAAATTTCTCAATGAAAATCACATTAGAATACTTCAAATAATTCTATCAATCAATTAATATCATTAGTTGAATTTTTTTCTTGGAAAAATTCCCACCAAAAATCATCATGATCCCACCCTTGGGAGTTTTTTTTTTAATTTTTTAAAAATGCCAAAATCTGCTCTAGAAACCGCAATACTTAAAATTTCTCAATGAAAATCACATTAGAATACTTCAAATAATTCTACCAATCAATTAATATCATTAGTTGAATTTTTTTCTTGGAAAAATTCCCACCAAAAATCATCATGACCCCACCCTTGGGAGTTTTTTTTTAATTTTTTAAAAATGCCAAAATCTGCTCTAGAAACCGCAATTCTTAAAATTTCTCAATGAAAATCACATTAGAATACTTCAAATAATTCTACCAATCAATTAATATCATTAGTTGAATTTTTTTCTTGGAATAATTCCCACCAAAAATCATCATGATCCCACTCTTGGGAGTTTTTTTTTTTAATTTTTTAAAAATGCTAAAATCTGCTCTAAAAACCGCAATTCTTAAAATTTCTCAATGAAAATCACATTAGAATACTTCAAATAATTCTACCAATCAATTAATATCATTAGTTGAATTTTTTTCTTGGAAAAATTCCCACAAAAATCATCATGATCCCACCCTTGGGAGTTTTCTTTTAATTTTTTAAAAATGCCAAAATCTGCTCTAGAAACCGCGATTCTTAAAATTTCTCAATGAAAATCACATTAGAATACTTCAAATAATTCTACCAATCAATTAGTATCATTAGTTGAATTTTTTTCTTGGAAAAATTCCCACAAAAATCATCATGATCCCACCCTTGGGAGTTTTCTTTTAATTTTTTAAAAATGCCAAAATCTGCTCTAGAAACCGCGATTCTTAAAATTTCTCAATGAAAATCACATTAGAATACTTCAAATAATTCTATCAATCAATTAATATCATTAGTTGAATTATTATCTTGGAAAAATTCCCACAAAAATCATCATGATCCCACCCTTGGGAGTTTTTTTTTTAATTTTTTAAAAATGCCAAAATCTGCTCTAGAAGCGCAATTCTTAAAATTTCTCAATGAAAATCACATTAGAATACTTCAAATAATTCTATCAATCAATTAATATCATTAGTTGAATTTTTTTCTTGGAAAAATTCCCACCAAAAATCATCATGATCCCACCCTTGGGAGTTTTTTTTTTAATTTTTTAAAAATGCCAAAATCTGCTCTAGAAACCGCAATACTTAAAATTTCTCAATGAAAATCACATTAGAATACTTCAAATAATTCTACCAATCAATTAATATCATTAGTTGATTTTTTTTCTTGGAAAAATTCCCACCAAAAATCATCATGACCCCACCCTTGGGAGTTTTTTTTTAATTTTTTAAAAATGCCAAAATCTGCTCTAGAAACCGCAATTCTTAAAATTTCTCAATGAAAATCACATTAGAATACTTCAAATAATTCTACCAATCAATTAATATCATTAGTTGAATTTTTTTCTTGGAAAAATTCCCACCAAAAATCATCATGATCCCACTCTTGGGAGTTTTTTTTTTAATTTTTTAAAAATGCTAAAATCTGCTCTAAAAACCGCAATTCTTAAAATTTCTCAATGAAAATCACATTAGAATACTTCAAATAATTCTACCAATCAATTAATATCATTAGTTGAATTTTTTTCTTGGAAAAATTCCCACCAAAAATCATCATGATCCCACCCTTGGGAGTTTTTTTTTTAATTTTTTAAAAATGCCAAAATCTGCTCTAGAAACCGATATTCTTAAAATTTCTCAATGAAAATCACATTAGAATACTTCAAATAATTCTACCAATCAATTAATATCATTAGTTGAATTTTTTTCTTGGAAAAATTCCCACCAAAAATCATCATGATCCCACCCTTGGGAGTTTTTTATTTTTTTAAAAATGCCAAAATCTGCTCTAAAACCGCAATTCTTAAAATTTCTCAATGAAAATCACATTAGAATACTTCAAATAATTCTATCAATCAATTAATATCATTAGTTGAATTATTTTCTTGGAAAAATTCCCACAAAAATCATCATGATCCCACCCTTGGGAGTTTTTTTTTAATTTTTTAAAAATGCCAAAATCTGCTCTAGAAGCGCAATTCTTAAAATTTCTCAATGAAAATCATATTAGAATACTTCAAATAATTCTATCAATTCAATAAATATCATTAGTTGAATTTTTTTCTTGGAAAAATTCCCACCAAAAATCATCATGATCCCACCCTTGGGAGTTTTTTTTAATTTTTAAAAAATGCCAAAATCTGCTCTCGAAACCGCGATTCTTAAAATTTCTCAATGAAAATCACATTAGAATACTTCAAATAATTCTACCAATCAATTAATATCATTAGTTGAATTTTTTTCTTGGAAAAATTCCCACCAAAAATCACCATAACCCCACCCTTGGGAGTTTTTTTTTTAATTTTTTTAAAAATGCCAAAATCTGCTCTAGAAACCGCAATTCTTAAAATTTCTCAATGAAAATCACATTAGAATACTTCAAATAATTCTACCAATCAATTAATATCATTAGTTGAATTATTTTCTTGGAAAAATTCCCACAAAAATCATCATGATCCCACCCTTGGGATTTTTTTTTAATTTTTTAAAAATGCCAAAATCTGCTCTAGAAACCGCAATTCTTAAAATTTCTCAATGAAAATCACATTAGAATACTTCAAATAATTCTACCAATCAATTAATATCATTAGTTGAATTTTTTTCTTGGAAAAATTACCACAAAAATCATCATGATCCCACCCTTGGGAGTTTTTTTTTTAATTTTTTAAAAATGCCAAAATCTGCTCTAGAAACCGCAATTCTTAAAATTTCTCAATGAAAATCACATTAGAATACTTCAAATAATTCTACCAATCAATTAATATCATTAGTTGAATTTTTTTCTTGGAAAAATTCCCACCAAAAATCATCATAACCCCACCCTTGGGAGTTTTTTTTTAATTTTTTTTAAAAATGCCAAAATCTGCTCTAGAAACCGCAATTCTTAAAATTTCTCAATGAAAATCACATTAGAATACTTCAAATAATTCTATCAATCAATTAATATCATTAGTTGGATTTTTTTCTTGGAAAAATTCCCACCAAAACTCATCATGATCCCACACTTGGGAGTTTTCTTTTTAATTTTTTAAAAATGCCAAAATCTGCTCTAGAAACCGCGATTCTTAAAATTTCTCAATGAAAATCACATTAGAATACTTCAAATAATTCTACCAATCAATTAATATCATTAGTTGAATTTTTTTCTTGGAAAAATTCCCACCAGAAATCATCATGATCCCACCCTTGGGAGTTTTTTATTTTTTTTAAAATGCCAAAATCTGCTCTAAAAACCGCAATTCTTAAAATTTCTCAATGAAAATCACATTAGAATACTTCAAATAATTCTATCAATCAATTAATATCATTAGTTGAATTATTTTCTTGGAAAAATTCCCACAAAAATCATCATGATCCCACCCTTGGGAGTTTTTTTTTTTTAATTTTTTAAAAATGCCAAAATCTGCTCTAGAAGCGCAATTCTTAAAATTTCTCAATGAAAATCACATTAGAATACTTCAAATAATTCTATCAATCAATTAATATCATTAGTTGAATTTTTTTCTTGGAAAAATTCCCACCAAAAATCATCATGATCCCACCCTTGGGAGTTTTTTTTAATTTTTAAAAAATGCCAAAATCTGCTCTAGAAGCCGCGATTCTTAAAATTTCTCAATGAAAATAACATTATAATACTTCAAATAATTCTACCAATCAATTAATATCATTAGTTGAATTTTTTTCTTGGAAAAATTCCCACCAAAAATCATCATGATCCCACTCTTGGGAGTTTTTTTTAATTTTTTAAAAATGCTAAAATCTGCTCTAAGAAACGCAATTCTTAAAATTTCTCAATGAAAATCACATTAGAATACTTCAAATAATTCTACCAATCAATTAATATCATTAGTTGAATTTTTTTCTTGGAAAAATTCCCACCAAAAATCATCATGATCCCACCCTTGGGAGTTTTTTTAATTTTTAAAAAATGCCAAAATCTGCTCTAGAAGCCGCGATTCTTAAAATTTCTCAATGAAAATCACATTATAATACTTCAAATAATTCTACCAATCAATTACTATCATTAGTTGAATTTTTTTCTTGGAAAAATTCCCACCAAAAATCATCATGATCCCACCCTTGGGAGTTTTTTTTTTTAATTTTTTAAAAATGCAAAAATCTGCTCTAAAAACCGCAATTCTTAAAATTTCTCAATGAAAATCACATTAGAATACTTCAAATAATTCTACCAATCAATTAATATCATTAGTTGAATTTTTTTCTTGGAAAAATTCCCACCAAAAATCATCATGATCCCACCCTTGGGAGTTTTTTTTTAATTTTTTAAAAATGCCAAAATCTGCTCTAGAAGCCGCGATTCTTAAAATTTCTCAATGAAAATCACATTAGAATACTTCAAATAATTCTACCAATCAATTAATATCATTAGTTGAATTTTTTTCTTGGAAAAATTCCCACCAAAAATCATCATGATCCCACCCTTGGGAGTTTTTTATTTTTTTTAAAAATGCCAAAATCTGCTCTAAAAACCGCAATTCTTAAATTTCTCAATGAAAATCACATTAGAATACTTCAAATAATTCTATCAATCAATTAATATCATTAGTTGAATTATTTTCTTGGAAAAATTCCCACAAAAATCATCATGATCCCACCCTTGGGAGTTTTTTTTAATTTTTAAAAAATGCCAAAATCTGCTCTAGAAGCCGCGATTCTTAAAATTTCTCAATGAAAATCACATTATAATACTTCAAATAATTCTACCAATCAATTAATATCATTAGTTGAATTTTTTTCTTGGAAAAATTCCCACCAAAAATCACCATGATCCCACCCTTGGGAGTTTTTTTTAATTTTTAAAAAATGCCAAAATCTGCTCTAGAAGCCGCGATTCTTAAAATTTCTCAATGAAAATCACATTATAATACTTCAAATAATTCTACCAATCAATTAATATCATTAGTTGAATTTTTTTCTTGGAAAAATTCCCACCAAAAATCATCATGATCCCACCCTTGGGAGTTTTTTTTTTAATTTTTTAAAAATGCCAAAATCTGCTCTAGAAACCGCAATTCTTAAAATTTCTCAATGAAAATCACATTAGAATACTTCAAATAATTCTATCAATCAATTAATATCATTAGTTGAATTTTTTTCTTGGAAAAATTCCCACCAAAAATCATCATGATCCCACCCTTGGGAGTTTTTTTTTAATTTTTAAAAAATGCCAAAATCTGCTCTAGAAGCCGCGATTCTTAAAATTTCTCAATGAAAATCACATTATAGTACTTCAAATATTTCTACCAATCAATTAATATCATTAGTTGAATTTTTTTCTTGGAAAAATTCCCACCAAAAATCATCATGATCCCACTCTTGGGAGTTTTTTCTTAATTTTTTAAAAATGCTAAAATCTGCTCTAAAAACCGCAATTCTTAAAATTTCTCAATGAAAATCACATTAGAATACTTCAAATAATTCTACCAATCAATTAATATCATTAGTTGAATTTTTTTCTTGGAAAAATTCCCACCAAAAATCATCATGATCCCACCCTTGGGAGTTTTTTTTAATTTTTAAAAAATGCCAAAATCTGCTCTAGAAGCCGCGATTCTTAAAATTTCTCAATGAAAATCACATTATAATACTTCAAATAATTCTACCAATCAATTAATATCATTAGTTGAATTTTTTTCTTGGAAAAATTCCCACCAAAAATCATCATGATCCCACCCTTGGGAGTTTTTTTTTTAATTTTTTAAAAATGCCAAAATCTGCTCTAGAAACCGCAATTCTTAAAATTTCTCAATGAAAATCACATTAGAATACTTCAAATAATTCTACCAATCAATTAATATCATTAGTTGAATTTTTTTCTTGGAAAAATTCCCACCAAAAATCATCATGATCCCACTCTTGGGAGTTTTTTTTTAATTTTTTAAAAATGCTAAAATCTGCTCTAAAAACCGCAATTCTTAAAATTTCTCAATGAAAATCACATTAGAATACTTCAAATAATTCTACCAATCAATTAATATCATTAGTTGAATTTTTTTCTTGGAAAAATTCCCACCAAAAATCATCATGATCCCACCCTTGGGAGTTTTTTTTTAATTTTTAAAAAATGCCAAAATCTGCTCTAGAAGCCGCGATTCTTAAAATTTCTCAATGAAAATCACATTATAATACTTCAAATAATTCTACCAATCAATTAATATCATTAGTTGAATTTTTTTCTTGGAAAAATTCCCACCAAAAATCATCATGATCCCACCCTTGGGAGTTTTTTATTTTTTTAAAAATGCCAAAATCTGCTCTAAAAACCGCAATTCTTAAAATTTCTCAATGAAAATCACATTAGAATACTTCAAATAATTCTATCAATCAATTAATATCATTAGTTGAATTATTTTCTTGGAAAAATTCCCACCAAAAATCATCATGATCCCACCCTTGGGAGTTTTTTTTTTAATTTTTTAAAAATGCCAAAATCTGCTCTAGAAGCGCAATTCTTAAAATTTCTCAATGAAAATCACATTAGAATACTTCAAATAATTCTATCAATCAATTAATATCATTAGTTGAATTTTTTTTCTTGGAAAAATTCCCACCAAAAATCATCATGATCCCACCCTTGGGAGTTTTTTTTAATTTTTAAAAAATGCCAAAATCTGCTCTCGAAACCGCGATTCTTAAAATTTCTCAATGAAAATCACATTAGAATACTTCAAATAATTCTACCAATCAATTAATATCATTAGTTGAATTTTTTTCTTGGAAAAATTCCCACCAAAAATCATCATGATCCCACCCTTGGGAGTTTTTTTTTTAATTTTTTAAAAATGCCAAAATCTGCTCTAGAAACCGCAATTCTTAAAATTTTTTCAATGAAAATCACATTAGAATACTTCAAATAGTTCTACCAATCAATTAATATCATTAGTTGAATTTTTTTCTTGGAAAAATTCCCACCAAAAATCATCATGATCCCACTCTTGGGAGTTTTTTTTTTAATTTTTTAAAAATGCCAAAATCTGCTCTAAAAACCGCAATTCTTAAAATTTCTCAATGAAAATCACATTATAATACTTCAAATAATTCTACCAATCAATTAATATCATTAGTTGAATTTTTTTCTTGGAAAAATTCCCACCAAAAATCATCATGATCCCACCCTTGGGAGTTTTTTTTTTAATTTTTAAAAAATGCCAAAATCTGCTCTAGAAGCCGCGATTCTTAAAATTTCTCAATGAAAATCACATTAGAATACTTCAAATAATTCTACCAATCAATTAATATCATTAGTTGAATTTTTTTCTTGGAAAAATTCCCACCAAAAATCATCATGATCCCACCCTTGGGAGTTTTTTTTTTTTTTTAAAATGCCAAAATCTGCTCTAAAAACCGCAATTCTTAAAATTTCTCAATGAAAATCACATTAGAATACTTCAAATAATTCTATCAATCAATTAATATCATTAGTTGAATTTTTTTCTTGGAAAAATTCCCACCAAAAATCATCATGATCCCACCCTTGGGAGTTTTTTTTAATTTTTTTTAAAAAATGCCAAAATCTGCTCTAGAAACCGCAATTCTTAAAATTTCTCAATGAAAATCACATTAGAATACTTCAAATAATTCTACCAATCAATTAATATCATTAGTTGAATTATTTTCTTGGAAAAATTCCCACAAAAATCATCATGATCCCACCCTTGGGAATTTTTTTTAATTTTTTTAAAAATGCCAAAATCTGCTCTAGAAACCGCAATTCTTAAAATTTCTCAATGAAAATCACATTAGCCAAAATACTTCAAATAATTCTACCAATCAATTAATATCATTAGTTGAATTTGTTTCTTGGAAAAATTCCCACCAAAAATCATTATGATCCCACCCTTGGGAGTTTTTTTTTAATTTTTTAAAAATGCCAAAATCTGCTCTAGAAACCGCAATTCTTAAAATTTCTCAATGAAAATCACATTAGAATACTTCAACTAATTCTACCAATCAATTAATATCATTAGTTGAATTTTTTTCTTGGAAAAATTCCCACCAAAAATCATCATGATCCCACCCTTGGGAGTTTTTTTTTAATTTTTACAAAATGCCAAAATCTGCTCTAGAAGCCGCGATTCTTAAAATTTCTCAATGAAAATCACATTATAATACTTCAAATAATTCTACCAATCAATTAATATCATTAGTTGAATTTTTTTCTTGGAAAAATTCCCACCAAAAATCATCATGATCCCATCCTTGGGAGTTTTTTTTTTAATTTTTTAAAAATGCCAAAATCTGCTCTAGAAACCGCAATTCTTAAAATTTCTCAATGAAAATCACATTAGAATACTTCAAATAATTCTACCAATCAATTAATATCATTAGTTGAATTTTTTTCTTGGAAAAATTCCCACCAAAAATCATCATGATCCCACCCTTGGGAGTTTTTTATTTTTTTAAAAATGCCAAAATCTGCTCTAAAAACCGCAATTCTTAAAATTTCTCAATGAAAATCACATTAGAATACTTCAAATAATTCTATCAATCAATTAATATCATTAGTTGAATTATTTTCTTGGAAAAATTCCCACCAAAAATCATCATGATCCCACCCTTGGGAGTTTTTTTTTTAATTTTTTAAAAATGCCAAAATCTGCTCTAGAAGCGCAATTCTTAAAATTTCTCAATGAAAATCACATTAGAATACTTCAAATAATTCTATCAATCAATTAATATCATTAGTTGAATTTTTTTTCTTGGAAAAATTCCCACCAAAAATCATCATGATCCCACCCTTGGGAGTTTTTTTTAATTTTTAAAAAATGCCAAAATCTGCTCTCGCTCTAAAAACCGCGATTCTTAAAATTTCTCAATGAAAATCACATTAGAATACTTCAAATAATTCTACCAATCAATTAATATCATTAGTTGAATTTTTTTCTTGGAAAAATTCCCACCAAAAATCATCATGATCCCACCCTTGGGAGTTTTTTTTTTAATTTTTTAAAAATGCCAAAATCTGCTCTAGAAACCGCAATTCTTAAAATTTTTTCAATGAAAATCACATTAGAATACTTCAAATAGTTCTACCAATCAATTAATATCATTAGTTGAATTTTTTTCTTGGAAAAATTCCCACCAAAAATCATCATGATCCCACTCTTGGGAGTTTTTTTTTAATTTTTTAAAAATGCCAAAATCTGCTCTAAAAACCGCAATTCTTAAAATTTCTCAATGAAAATCACATTATAATACTTCAAATAATTCTACCAATCAATTAATATCATTAGTTGAATTTTTTTCTTGGAAAAATTCCCACCAAAAATCATCATGATCCCACCCTTGGGAGTTTTTTTTTTAATTTTTAAAAAATGCCAAAATCTGCTCTAGAAGCCGCGATTCTTAAAATTTCTCAATGAAAATCACATTAGAATACTTCAAATAATTCTACCAATCAATTAATATCATTAGTTGAATTTTTTTCTTGGAAAAATTCCCACCAAAAATCATCATGATCCCACCCTTGGGAGTTTTTTTTTTTTTTTAAAATGCCAAAATCTGCTCTAAAAACCGCAATTCTTAAAATTTCTCAATGAAAATCACATTAGAATACTTCAAATAATTCTATCAATCAATTAATATCATTAGTTGAATTTTTTTCTTGGAAAAATTCCCACCAAAAATCATCATGATCCCACCCTTGGGAGTTTTTTTTAATTTTTAAAAAATGCCAAAATCTGCTCTAGAAACCGCAATTCTTAAAATTTCTCAATGAAAATCACATTAGAATACTTCAAATAATTCTACCAATCAATTAATATCATTAGTTGAATTATTTTCTTGGAAAAATTCCCACAAAAATCATCATGATCCCACCCTTGGGAATTTTTTTTAATTTTTTTAAAAATGCCAAAATCTGCTCTAGAAACCGCAATTCTTAAAATTTCTCAATGAAAATCACATTAGAATACTTCAAATAATTCTACCAATCAATTAATATCATTAGTTGAATTTGTTTCTTGGAAAAATTCCCACCAAAAATCATTATGATCCCACCCTTGGGAGTTTTTTTTTAATTTTTTAAAAATGCCAAAATCTGCTCTAGAAACCGCAATTCTTAAAATTTCTCAATGAAAATCACATTAGAATACTTCAACTAATTCTACCAATCAATTAATATCATTAGTTGAATTTTTTTCTTGGAAAAATTCCCACCAAAAATCATCATGATCCCACCCTTGGGAGTTTTTTTTTAATTTTTACAAAATGCCAAAATCTGCTCTAGAAGCCGCGATTCTTAAAATTTCTCAATGAAAATCACATTATAATACTTCAAATAATTCTACCAATCAATTAATATCATTAGTTGAATTTTTCTCTTGGAAAAATTCCCACCAAAAATCATCATGATCCCATCCTTGGGAGTTTTTTTTTTAATTTTTTAAAAATGCCAAAATCTGCTCTAGAAACCGCAATTCTTAAAATTTCTCAATGAAAATCACATTAGAATACTTCAAATAATTCTACCAATCAATTAATATTATTAGTTGAATTTTTTTCTTGGAAAAATTCCCACCAAAAATCATCATGATCCCACTCTTGGGAGTTTTTTTTAATTTTTTAAAAATGCTAAAATCTGCTCTAAAAACCGCAATTCTTAAAATTTCTCAATGAAAATCACATTAGAATACTTCAACTAATTCTACCAATCAATTAATATCATTAGTTGAATTTTTTTCTTGGAAAAATTCCCACCAAAAATCATCATGATCCCACCCTTGGGAGTTTTTTTTTAATTTTTAAAAAATGCCAAAATCTGCTCTAGAAGCCGCGATTCTTAAAATTTCTCAATGAAAATCACATTATAATACTTCAAATAATTCTACCAATCAATTAATATCATTAGTTGAATTTTTTTCTTGGAAAAATTCCCACCAAAAATCATCATGATCCCACCCTTGGGAGTTTTTTATTTTTTTAAAAATGCCAAAATCTGCTCTAAAAACCGCAATTCTTAAAATTTCTCAATGAAAATCACATTAGAATACTTCAAATAATTCTATCAATCAATTAATATCATTAGTTGAATTATTTTCTTGGAAAAATTCCCACCAAAAATCATCATGATCCCACCCTTGGGAGTTTTTTTTTTAATTTTTTAAAAATGCCAAAATCTGCTCTAGAAGCGCAATTCTTAAAATTTCTCAATGAAAATCACATTAGAATACTTCAAATAATTCTATCAATCAATTAATATCATTAGTTGAATTTTTTTTCTTGGAAAAATTCCCACCAAAAATCATCATGATCCCACCCTTGGGAGTTTTTTTTAATTTTTAAAAAATGCCAAAATCTGCTCTCGAAACCGCGATTCTTAAAATTTCTCAATGAAAATCACATTAGAATACTTCAAATAATTCTACCAATCAATTAATATCATTAGTTGAATTTTTTTCTTGGAAAAATTCCCACCAAAAATCATCATGATCCCACCCTTGGGAGTTTTTTTTTTAATTTTTTAAAAATGCCAAAATCTGCTCTAGAAACCGCAATTCTTAAAATTTCTCAATGAAAATCACATTAGAACACTTCAAATAATTCTACCAATCAATTAATATCATTAGTTGAATTATTTTCTTGGAAAATTTCCCACAAAAATCATCATGATCCCACCCTTGGGAATTTTTTTTAATTTTTTAAAAATGCCAAAATCTGCTCTAGAAACCGCAATTCTTAAAATTTCTCAATGAAAATCACATTAGAATACTTCAAATAATTCTATCAATCAATTAATATCATTAGTTGAATTTGTTTCTTGGAAAAATTCCCACCAAAAATCATTATGATCCCACCCTTGGGAGTTTTTTTTAATTTTTTAAAAATGCCAAAATCTGCTCTAGAAACCGCAATTCTTAAAATTTCTCAATGAAAATCACATTAGAATACTTCAACTAATTCTACCAATCAATTAATATCATTAGTTGATTTTTTTTCTTGGAAAAATTCCCACCAAAAATCATCATGATCCCACCCTTGGGAGTTTTTTTTAATTTTTAAAAAATGCCAAAATCTGCTCTAGAAACCGCGATTCTTAAAATTTCTCAATGAAAATCACATTAGAATACTTCAAATAATTTTACCAATCAATTAATATCATTAGTTGAATTTTTTTCTTGGAAAAATTCCCACCAAAACTCATCATGATCCCACCCTTGGGAGTTTTTTAATTTTTTAAAAATGCCAAAATCTGCTCTAGAAACCGCAATTCTTAAAATTTCTCAATGAAAATCACATTAGAATACTTCAAATAATTCTACCAATCAATTAATATCATTAGTTGAATTTTTTTCTTGGAAAAATTCCCACAAAAATCATCATGATCCCACCCTTGGGAGTTTTCTTTTAATTTTTTAAAAATGCCAAAATCTGCTCTAGAAACCGCGATTCTTAAAATTTCTCAATGAAAATCACATTAGAATACTTCAAATAATTCTACCAATCAATTAATATCATTAGTTGAATTTTTTTCTTGGAAAAATTCCCACCAAAAATCATCATGATCCCACCCTTGGGAGTTTTTTATTTTTTTAAAAATGCCAAAATCTGCTCTAAAAACCGCAATTCTTAAAATTTCTCAATGAAAATCACATTAGAATACTTCAGATAATTCTATCAATCAATTAATATCATTAGTTGAATTATTCTCTTGGAAAAATTCCCACAAAAATCATCATGATCCCACCCTTGGGAGTTTTTTTTTTTAATTTTTTAAAAATGCCAAAATCTGCTCTAGAAGCGCAATTCTTAAAATTTCTCAATGAAAATCACATTAGAATACTTCAAATAATTCTATCAATCAATTAATATCATTAGTTGAATTTTTTTCTTGGAAAAATTCCCACCAAAAATCATCATGATCCCACCCTTGGGAGTTTTTTTTTTAATTTTTTAAAAATGCCAAAATCTGCTCTAGAAACCGCAATACTTAAAATTTCTCAATGAAAATCACATTAGAATACTTCAAATAATTCTACCAATCAATTAATATCATTAGTTGAATTTTTTTCTTGGAAAAATTCCCACCAAAAATCATCATGACCCCACCCTTGGGAGTTTTTTTTTAATTTTTTAAAAATGCCAAAATCTGCTCTAGAAACCGCAATTCTTAAAATTTCTCAATGAAAATCACATTAGAATACTTCAAATAATTCTACCAATCAATTAATATCATTAGTTGAATTTTTTTCTTGGAAAAATTCCCACCAAAAATCATCATGATCCCACTCTTGGGAGTTTTTTTTTTTAATTTTTTAAAAATGCTAAAATCTGCTCTAAAAACCGCAATTCTTAAAATTTCTCAATGAAAATCACATTAGAATACTTCAAATAATTCTACCAATCAATTAATATCATTAGTTGAATTTTTTTCTTGGAAAAATTCCCACCAAAAATCATAATGATCCCACCCTTGGGAGTTTTTTTTAATTTTTAAAAAATGCCAAAATCTGCTCTAGAAGCCGCGATTCTTAAAATTTCTCAATGAAAATCACATTAGAATACTTCAAATAATTCTACCAATCAATTAATATCATTAGTTGAATTTTTTTCTTGGAAAAATTCCCACCAAAAATCATCATGATCCCACCCTTGGGAGTTTTTTATTTTTTTAAAAATGCCAAAATCTGCTCTAAAACCGCAATTCTTAAAATTTCTCAATGAAAATCACATTAGAATACTTCAAATAATTCTATCAATCAATTAGTATCATTAGTTGAATTTTTTTCTTGGAAAAATTCCCACAAAAATCATCATGATCCCACCCTTGGGAATTTTTTTTAATTTTTTAAAAATGCCAAAATCTGCTCTAGAAACCGCAATTCTTAAAATTTCTCAATGAAAATCACATTAGAATACTTCAAATAATTCTACCAATCAATTAATATCATTAGTTGAATTTTTTTCTTGGAAAAATTCCCACAAAAATCATCATGATCCCACCCTTGGGAATTTTTTTTAATTTTTTAAAAATGCCAAAATCTGCTCTAGAAACCGCAATTCTTAAAATTTCTCAATGAAAATCACATTAGAATACTTCAAATAATTCTATCAATTCAATAAATATCATTAGTTGAATTTTTTTCTTGGAAAAATTCCCACCAAAAATCATCATGATCCCACCCTTGGGAGTTTTTTTTAATTTTTAAAAAATGCCAAAATCTGCTCTCGAAACCGCGATTCTTAAAATTTCTCAATGAAAATCACATTAGAATACTTCAAATAATTCTACCAATCAATTAATATCATTAGTTGAATTTTTTTCTTGGAAAAATTCCCACCAAAAATCATCATAACCCCACCCTTGGGAGTTTTTTTTTAATTTTTTTAAAAATGCCAAAATCTGCTCTAGAAACCGCAATTCTTAAAATTTCTCAATGAAAATCACATTAGAATACTTCAAATAATTCTATCAATCAATTAATATCATTAGTTGAATTATTTTCTTGGAAAAATTCCCACAAAAATCATCATGATCCCACCCTTGGGAATTTTTTTTAATTTTTTAAAAATGCCAAAATCTGCTCTAGAAACCGCAATTCTTAAAATTTCTCAATGAAAATCACATTAGAATACTTCAAATAATTCTACCAATCAATTAATATCATTAGTTGAATTTTTTTCTTGGAAAAATTCCCACAAAAATCATCATGATCCCACCCTTGGGATTTTTTTTTAATTTTTTAAAAATGCCAAAATCTGCTCTAGAAACCGCAATTCTTAAAATTTCTCAATGAAAATCACATTAGAATACTTCAAATAATTCTACCAATCAATTAATATCATTAGTTGAATTTTTTTCTTGGAAAAATTCCCACCAAAAATCATCATAACCCCACCCTTGGGAGTTTTTTTTTAATTTTTTTAAAAATGCCAAAATCTGCTCTAGAAACCGCAATTCTTAAAATTTCTCAATGAAAATCACATTAGAATACTTCAAATAATTCTACCAATCAATTAATATCATTAGTTGAATTTTTTTCTTGGAAAAATTCCCACCAAAACTCATCATGATCCCACACTTGGGAGTTTTCTTTTTAATTTTTTAAAAATGCCAAAATCTGCTCTAGAAACCGCGATTCTTAAAATTTCTCAATGAAAATCACATTAGAATACTTCAAATAATTCTACCAATCAATTAATATCATTAGTTGAATTTTTTTCTTGGAAAAATTCCCACCAGAAATCATCATGATCCCACCCTTGGGAGTTTTTTATTTTTTTAAAAATGCCAAAATCTGCTCTAAAAACCGCAATTCTTAAAATTTCTCAATGAAAATCACATTAGAATACTTCAAATAATTCTATCAATCAATTAATATCATTAGTTGAATTATTTTCTTGGAAAAATTCCCACAAAAATTATCATGATCCCACCCTTGGGAGTTTTTTTTTTTAATTTTTTAAAAATGCCAAAATCTGCTCTAGAAGCGCAATTCTTAAAATTTCTCAATGAAAATCACATTAGAATACTTCAAATAATTCTATCAATCAATTAATATCATTAGATCAATTTTTTTCTTGGAAAAATTCCCACCAAAAATCATCATGATCCCACCCTTGGGAGTTTTTTTTAATTTTTAAAAAATGCCAAAATCTGCTCTAGAAGCCGCGATTCTTAAAATTTCTCAATGAAAATCACATTATAATACTTCAAATAATTCTACCAATCAATTAATATCATTAGTTGAATTTTTTTCTTGGAAAAATTCCCACCAAAAATCATCATGATCCCACTCTTGGGAGTTTTTTTTAATTTTTTAAAAATGCTAAAATCTGCTCTAAGAACCGCAATTCTTAAAATTTCTCAATGAAAATCACATTAGAATACTTCAAATAATTCTACCAATCAATTAATATCATTAGTTGAATTTTTTTCTTGGAAAAATTCCCACCAAAAATCATCATGATCCCACCCTTGGGAGTTTTTTTAATTTTTAAAAAATGCCAAAATCTGCTCTAGAAGCCGCGATTCTTAAAATTTCTCAATGAAAATCACATTATAATACTTCAAATAATTCTACCAATCAATTAATATCATTAGTTGAATTTTTTTCTTGGAAAAATTCCCACCAAAAATCATCATGATCCCACCCTTGGGAGTTTTTTTTTTAATTTTTTAAAAATGCCAAAATCTGCTCTAGAAACCGCAATTCTTAAAATTTCTCAATGAAAATCACATTAGAATACTTCAAATAATTCTACCAATCAATTAATATCATTAGTTGAATTTTTTTCTTGGAAAAATTCCCACCAAAAATCATCATGATCCCACTCTTGGGAGTTTTTTTTTTAATTTTTAAAAATGCAAAAATCTGCTCTAAAAACCGCTATTCGATTTTAAAAATGCAAAAATCTGCTCTAAAAACCGCTATTCTTAAAATTTCTCAATGAAAATCACATTAGAATACTTCAAATAATTCTACCAATCAATTAATATCATTAGTTGAATTTTTTTCTTGGAAAAATTCCCACCAAAAATCATCATGATCCCACCCTTGGGAGTTTTTTTTTAATTTTTTAAAAATGCCAAAATCTGCTCTAGAAGCCGCGATTCTTAAAATTTCTCAATGAAAATCACATTATAATACTTCAAATAATTCTACCAATCAATTAATATCATTAGTTGAATTTTTTTCTTGGAAAAATTCCCACCAAAAATCATCATGATCCCACCCTTGGGAGTTTTTTATTTTTTTTAAAAATGCCAAAATCTGCTCTAAAAACCGCAATTCTTAAATTTCTCAATGAAAATCACATTAGAATACTTCAAATAATTCTATCAATCAATTAATATCATTAGTTGAATTATTTTCTTGGAAAAATTCCCACAAAAATCATCATGTTCCCACCCTTGGGAGTTTTTTTTTTTAATTTTTTAAAAATGCCAAAATCTGCTCTAGAAACCGCAATTCTTAAAATTTCTCAATGAAAATCACATTAGAATACTTCAAATAATTCTATCAATCAATTAATATCATTAGTTGAATTTTTTTTCTTGGAAAAATTCCCACCAAAAATCATCATGATCCCACCCTTGGGAGTTTTTTTTAATTTTTAAAAAATGCCAAAATCTGCTCTAGAAGCCGCGATTCTTAAAATTTCTCAATGAAAATCACATTATAATACTTCAAATAATTCTACCAATCAATTAATATCATTAGTTGAATTTTTTTCTTGGAAAAATTCCCACCAAAAATCATCATGATCCCACTCTTGGGAGTTTTTTCTTAATTTTTTAAAAATGCTAAAATCTGCTCTAAAAACCGCAATTCTTAAAATTTCTCAATGAAAATCACATTAGAATACTTCAAATAATTCTACCAATCAATTAATATCATTAGTTGAATTTTTTTCTTGGAAAAATTCCCACCAAAAATCATCATGATCCCACCCTTGGGAGTTTTTTTTAATTTTTAAAAAATGCCAAAATCTGCTCTAGAAGCCGCGATTCTTAAAATTTCTCAATGAAAATCACATTATAATACTTCAAATAATTCTACCAATCAATTAATATCATTAGTTGAATTTTTTTCTTGGAAAAATTCCCACCAAAAATCATCATGATCCCACCCTTGGGAGTTTTTTTTTTAATTTTTTAAAAATGCCAAAATCTGCTCTAGAAACCGCAATTCTTAAAATTTCTCAATGAAAATCACATTAGAATACTTCAAATAATTCTACCAATCAATTAATATCATTAGTTGAATTTTTTTCTTGGAAAAATTCCCACCAAAAATCATCATGATCCCACTCTTGGGAGTTTTTTTTTAATTTTTTAAAAATGCTAAAATCTGCTCTAAAAACCGCAATTCTTAAAATTTCTCAATGAAAATCACATTAGAATACTTCAAATAATTCTACCAATCAATTAATATCATTAGTTGAATTTTTTTCTTGGAAAAATTCCCACCAAAAATCATCATGATCCCACCCTTGGGAGTTTTTTTTTAATTTTAAAAAAATGCCAAAATCTGCTCTAGAAGCCGCGATTCTTAAAATTTCTCAATGAAAATCACATTATAATACTTCAAATAATTCTACCAATCAATTAATATCATTAGTTGAATTTTTTTCTTGGAAAAATTCCCACCAAAAATCATCATGATCCCACCCTTGGGAGTTTTTTATTTTTTTAAAAATGCCAAAATCTGCTCTAAAAACCGCAATTCTTAAAATTTCTCAATGAAAATCACATTAGAATACTTCAAATAATTCTATCAATCAATTAATATCATTAGTTGAATTATTTTCTTGGAAAAATTCCCACCAAAAATCATCATGATCCCACCCTTGGGAGTTTTTTTTTTAATTTTTTAAAAATGCCAAAATCTGCTCTAGAAGCGCAATTCTTAAAATTTCTCAATGAAAATCACATTAGAATACTTCAAATAATTCTATCAATCAATTAATATCATTAGTTGAATTTTTTTTCTTGGAAAAATTCCCACCAAAAATCATCATGATCCCACCCTTGGGAGTTTTTTTTAATTTTTAAAAAATGCCAAAATCTGCTCTCGAAACCGCGATTCTTAAAATTTCTCAATGAAAATCACATTAGAATACTTCAAATAATTCTACCAATCAATTAATATCATTAGTTGAATTTTTTTCTTGGAAAAATTCCCACCAAAAATCATCATGATCCCACCCTTGGGAGTTTTTTTTTTAATTTTTTAAAAATGCCAAAATCTGCTCTAGAAACCGCCATTCTTAAAATTTCTCAATGAAAATCACATTAGAATACTTCAAATAATTCTATCAATCAATTAATATCATTAGTTGAATTTGTTTCTTGGAAAAATTCCCACCAAAAATCATTATGATCCCACCCTTGGGAGTTTTTTTAATTTTTTAAAAATGCCAAAATCTGCTCTAGAAGCCGCGATTCTTAAAATTTCTCAATGAAAATCACATTATAATACTTCAAATAATTCTACCAATCAATTAATATCATTAGTTGAATTTTTTTCTTGGAAAAATTCCCACCAAAAATCATCATGATCCCACCCTTGGGAGTTTTTTATTTTTTTAAAAATGCCAAAATCTGCTCTAAAAACCGCAATTCTTAAAATTTCTCAATGAAAATCACATTAGAATACTTCAAATAATTCTATCAATCAATTAATATCATTAGTTGAATTTTTTTTCTTGGAAAAATTCCCACCAAAAATCATCATGATCCCACCCTTGGGAGTTTTTTTTTAATTTTTAAAAAATGCCAAAATCTGCTCTAGAAGCCGCGATTCTTAAAATTTCTCAATGAAAATCACATTAGAATACTTCAAATAATTCTACCAATCAATTAATATCATTAGTTGAATTTTTTTCTTGGAAAAATTCCCACCAAAAATCATCATGATCCCACCCTTGGGAGTTTTTTTTTTAATTTTTTAAAAATGCCAAAATCTGCTCTAGAAGCGCAATTCTTAAAATTTCTCAATGAAAATCACATTAGAATACTTCAAATAATTCTATCAATCAATTAATATCATTAGTTGAATTTTTTTTCTTGGAAAAATTCCCACCAAAAATCATCATGATCCCACCCTTGGGAGTTTTTTTTTAATTTTTAAAAAATGCCAAAATCTGCTCTAGAAGCCGCGATTCTTAAAATTTCTCAATGAAAATCACATTAGAATACTTCAAATAATTCTACCAATCAATTAATATCATTAGTTGAATTTTTTTCTTGGAAAAATTCCCACCAAAAATCATCATGATCCCACCCTTGGGAGTTTTTTATTTTTTTAAAAATGCCAAAATCTGCTCTAAAAACCGCAATTCTTAAAATTTCTCAATGAAAATCACATTAGAATACTTCAAATAATTCTATCAATCAATTAATATCATTAGTTGAATTATTTTCTTGGAAAAATTCCCACAAAAATCATCATGATCCCACCCTTGGGAGTTTTTTTTTAATTTTTTAAAAATGCCAAAATCTGCTCTAGAAGCGCAATTCTTAAAATTTCTCAATGAAAATCACATTAGAATACTTCAAATAATTCTATCAATCAATTAATATCATTAGTTGAATTTTTTTCTTGGAAAAATTCCCACCAAAAATCATCATGTTCCCACCCTTGGGAGTTTTTTTTAATTTTTAAAAAATGCCAAAATCTGCTCTAGAAACCGCAATTCTTAAAATTTCTCAATGAAAATCACATTAGAATACTTCAAATAATTCTACCAATCAATTAATATCATTAGTTGATTTTTTTTCTTGGAAAAATTCCCACCAAAAATAATCATGATCCCACCCTTGGGAGTTTTTTTTAATTTTTAAAAAATGCCAAAATCTGCTCTAGAAACCGCAATTCTTAAAATTTCTCAATGAAAATCACATTAGAATACTTCAAATAATTCTACCAATCAATTAATATCATTAGTTGAATTTTTTTCTTGGAAAAATTCCCACCAAAAATCATCATGATCCCACTCTTGGGAGTTTTTTTTTTAATTTTTTAAAAATGCCAAAATCTGCTCTAAAAACCGCAATTCTTAAAATTTCTCAATGAAAATCACATTAGAATACTTCAAATAATTCTACCAATCAATTAATATCATTAGTTGAATTTTTTTCTTGGAAAAATTCCCACCAAAAATCATCATGATCCCACCCTTGGGAGTTTTTTTTTAATTTTTTAAAAATGCCAAAATCTGCTCTAGAAGCCGCGATTCTTAAAATTTCTCAATGAAAATCACATTATAATACTTCAAATAATTCTACCAATCAATTAATATCATTAGTTGAATTTTTTTCTTGGAAAAATTCCCACCAAAAATCATCATGATCCCACCCTTGGGAGTTTTTTATTTTTTTTAAAAATGCCAAAATCTGCTCTAAAAACCGCAATTCTTAAATTTCTCAATGAAAATCACATTAGAATACTTCAAATAATTCTATCAATCAATTAATATCATTAGTTGAATTATTTTCTTGGAAAAATTCCCACAAAAATCATCATGATCCCACCCTTGGGAGTTTTTTTTTTTAATTTTTTAAAAATGCCAAAATCTGCTCTAGAAACCGCAATTCTTAAAATTTCTCAATGAAAATCACATTATAATACTTCAAATAATTCTATCAATCAATTAATATCATTAGTTGAATTTTTTCTTGGAAAAATTCCCACCAAAAATCATCATGATCCCACCCTTGGGAGTTTTTTTTAATTTTTAAAAAATGCCAAAATCTGCTCTAGAAGCCGCGATTCTTAAAATTTCTCAATGAAAATCACATTATAATACTTCAAATAATTCTACCAATCAATTAATATCATTAGTTGAATTTTTTTCTTGGAAAAATTCCCACCAAAAATCATCATGATCCCACTCTTGGGAGTTTTTTCTTAATTTTTTAAAAATGCTAAAATCTGCTCTAAAAGCCGCAATTCTTAAAATTTCTCAATGAAAATCACATTAGAATACTTCAAATAATTCTATCAATCAATTAATATCATTAGTTGAATTATTTTCTTGGAAAAATTCCCACCAAAAATCATCATGATCCCACCCTTGGGAGTTTTTTTTTTAATTTTTTAAAAATGCCAAAATCTGCTCTAGAAGCGCAATTCTTAAAATTTCTCAATGAAAATCACATTAGAATACTTCAAATAATTCTATCAATCAATTAATATCATTAGTTGAATTTTTTTTCTTGGAAAAATTCCCACCAAAAATCATCATGATCCCACCCTTGGGAGTTTTTTTTAATTTTTAAAAAATGCCAAAATCTGCTCTCGAAACCGCGATTCTTAAAATTTCTCAATGAAAATCACATTAGAATACTTCAAATAATTCTACCAATCAATTAATATCATTAGTTGAATTTTTTTCTTGGAAAAATTCCCACCAAAAATCATCATGATCCCACCCTTGGGAGTTTTTTTTTTAATTTTTTAAAAATGCCAAAATCTGCTCTAGAAACCGCCATTCTTAAAATTTCTCAATGAAAATCACATTAGAATACTTCAAATAATTCTATCAATCAATTAATATCATTAGTTGAATTTGTTTCTTGGAAAAATTCCCACCAAAAATCATTATGATCCCACCCTTGGGAGTTTTTTTAATTTTTTAAAAATGCCAAAATCTGCTCTAGAAGCCGCGATTCTTAAAATTTCTCAATGAAAATCACATTATAATACTTCAAATAATTCTACCAATCAATTAATATCATTAGTTGAATTTTTTTCTTGGAAAAATTCCCACCAAAAATCATCATGATCCCACCCTTGGGAGTTTTTTATTTTTTTAAAAATGCCAAAATCTGCTCTAAAAACCGCAATTCTTAAAATTTCTCAATGAAAATCACATTAGAATACTTCAAATAATTCTATCAATCAATTAATATCATTAGTTGAATTATTTTCTTGGAAAAATTCCCACGCAAAAATCATCATGATCCCACCCTTGGGAGTTTTTTTTTAATTTTTAAAAATGCCAAAATCTGCTCTAGAAGCCGCGATTCTTAAAATTTCTCAATGAAAATCACATTAGAATACTTCAAATAATTCTACCAATCAATTAATATCATTAGTTGAATTTTTTTCTTGGAAAAATTCCCACCAAAAATCATCATGATCCCACCCTTGGGAGTTTTTTTTATAATTTTTTAAAAATGCCAAAATCTGCTCTAAAACCGCAATTCTTAAAATTTCTCAATGAAAATCACATTAGAATACTTCAAATAATTCTATCAATCAATTAATATCATTAGTTGAATTATTTTCTTGGAAAAATTCCCACAAAAATCATCATGATCCCACCCTTGGGAGTTTTTTTTAATTTTTTAAAAATGCCAAAATCTGCTCTAGAAGCCGCAATTCTTAAAATTTCTCAATGAAAATCACATTAGAATACTTCAAATAATTCTATCAATCAATTAATATCATTAGTTGAATTTTTTTCTTGGAAAAATTCCCACCAAAAATCATCATGTTCCCACCCTTGGGAGTTTTTTTTAATTTTTTAAAAATGCCAAAATCTGCTCTAGAAACCGCAATTCTTAAAATTTCTCAATGAAAATCACATTAGAATACTTCAAATAATTCTACCAATCAATTAATATCATTAGTTGATTTTTTTTCTTGGAAAAATTCCCACCAAAAATCATCATGATCCCACCCTTGGGAGTTTTTTTTAATTTTTAAAAAATGCCAAAATCTGCTCTAGAAACCGCAATTCTTAAAATTTCTCAATGAAAATCACATTAGAATACTTCAAATAATTCTACCAATCAATTAATATCATTAGTTGAATTTTTTTCTTGGAAAAATTCCCACCAAAAATCATCATGATCCCACTCTTGGGAGTTTTTTTTTTAAATTTTTTAAAAATGCCAAAATCTGCTCTAAAAACCGCAATTCTTAAAATTTCTCAATGAAAATCACATTAGAATACTTCAAATAATTCTACCAATCAATTAATATCATTAGTTGAATTTTTTTCTTGGAAAAATTCCCACCAAAAATCATCATGATCCCACCCTTGGGAGTTTTTTTAATTTTTAAAAAATGCCAAAATCTGCTCTAGAAGCCGCGATTCTTAAAATTTCTCAATGAAAATCACATTAGAATACTTCAAATAATTCTACCAATCAATTAATATCATTAGTTGAATTTTTTTCTTGGAAAAATTCCCACCAAAAATCATCATGATCCCACCCTTGGGAGTTTTTTTTTTTTTTTAAAAATGCCAAAATCTGCTCTAAAAACCGCAATTCTTAAAATTTCTCAATGAAAATCACATTAGAATACTTCAAATAATTCTATCAATCAATTAATATCATTAGTTGAATTTTTTTCTTGGAAAAATTCCCACCAAAAATCATCATGATCCCACTCTTGGGAGTTTTTTTTTTAATTTTTTAAAAATGCAAAAATCTGCTCTAAGAAGCGCAATTCTTAAAATTTCTCAATGAAAATCACATTAGAATACTTCAAATAATTCTATCCAATCAATTAATATCATTAGTTGAATTTTTTTCTTGGAAAAATTCCCACCAAAAATCATCATGATCCCACCCTTGGGAGTTTTTTTTAATTTTTTAAAAATGCCAAAATCTGCTCTAGAAGCCGCAATTCTTAAAATTTCTCAATGAAAATCACATTATAATACTTCAAATAATTCTACCAATCAATTAATATCATTAGTTGAATTTTTTTCTTGGAAAAATTCCCACCAAAAATCATCATGATCCCACCCTTGGGAGTTTTTTATTTTTTTAAAAAATGCCAAAATCTGCTCTAGAAACCGCAATTCTTAAAATTTCTCAATGAAAATCACATTAGAATACTTCAAATAATTCTATCAATCAATTAATATCATTAGTTGAATTATTTTCTTGGAAAAATTCCCACAAAAATCATCATGTTCCCACCCTTGGGAGTTTTTTTTTTTAATTTTTTAAAAATGCCAAAATCTGCTCTAGAAACCGCAATTCTTAAAATTTCTCAATGAAAATCACATTAGAATACTTCAAATAATTCTATCAATCAATTAATATCATTAGTTGAATTTTTTTTCTTGGAAAAATTCCACCAAAAATCATCATGATCCCACCCTTGGAGTTTTTTTTAATTTTTAAAAAATGCCAAAATCTGCTCTAGAAGCCGCGATTCTTAAAATTTCTCAATGAAAATCACATTATAATACTTCAAATAATTCTACCAATCAATTAATATCATTAGTTGAATTTTTTCTTGGAAAAATTCCCACCAAAAATCATCATGATCCCACTCTTGGGAGTTTTTTCTTAATTTTTTAAAAATGCTAAAATCTGCTCTAAAAACCGCAATTCTTAAAATTTCTCAATGAAAATCACATTAGAATACTTCAAATAATTCTACCAATCAATTAATATCATTAGTTGAATTTTTTTCTTGGAAAATTCCCACCAAAAATCATCATGATCCCACCCTTGGGAGTTTTTTTTAATTTTTAAAAAATGCCAAAATCTGCTCTAGAAGCCGCGATTCTTAAAATTTCTCAATGAAAATCACATTATAATACTTCAAATAATTCTACCAATCAATTAATATCATTAGTTGAATTTTTTTCTTGGAAAAATTCCCACCAAAAATCATCATGATCCCACCCTTGGGAGTTTTTTTTTTAATTTTTTAAAAATGCCAAAATCTGCTCTAGAAACCGCAATTCTTAAAATTTCTCAATGAAAATCACATTAGAATACTTCAAATAATTCTACCAATCAATTAATATCATTAGTTGAATTTTTTTCTTGGAAAAATTCCCACCAAAAATCATCATGATCCCACTCTTGGGAGTTTTTTTTTAATTTTTTAAAAATGCTAAAATCTGCTCTAAAAACCGCAATTCTTAAAATTTCTCAATGAAAATCACATTAGAATACTTCAAATAATTCTACCAATCAATTAATATCATTAGTTGAATTTTTTTCTTGGAAAAATTCCCACCAAAAATCATCATGATCCCACCCTTGGGAGTTTTTTTTTAATTTTAAAAAAATGCCAAAATCTGCTCTAGAAGCCGCGATTCTTAAAATTTCTCAATGAAAATCACATTATAATACTTCAAATAATTCTACCAATCAATTAATATCATTAGTTGAATTTTTTTCTTGGAAAAATTCCCACCAAAATCATCATGATCCCACCCTTGGGAGTTTTTTATTTTTTAAAAATGCCAAAATCTGCTCTAAAAACCGCAATTCTTAAAATTTCTCAATGAAAATCACATTAGAATACTTCAAATAATTCTATCAATCAATTAATATCATTAGTTGAATTATTTTCTTGGAAAAATTCCCACCAAAAATCATCATGATCCCACCCTTGGGAGTTTTTTTTTTAATTTTTTAAAATGCCAAAATCTGCTCTAGAAGCGCAATTCTTAAAATTTCTCAATGAAAATCACATTAGAATACTTCAAATAATTCTATCAATCAATTAATATCATTAGTTGAATTTTTTTTCTTGGAAAAATTCCACCAAAAATCATCATGATCCCACCCTTGGGAGTTTTTTTTAATTTTTAAAAAATGCCAAAATCTGCTCTCGAAACCGCGATTCTTAAAATTTCTCAATGAAAATCACATTAGAATACTTCAAATAATTCTACCAATCAATTAATATCATTAGTTGAATTTTTTCTTGGAAAAATTCCACCAAAAATCATCATGATCCCACCCTTGGGAGTTTTTTTTTTTAATTTTTTAAAATGCCAAAATCTGCTCTAGAAACCGCCATTCTTAAAATTTCTCAATGAAAATCACATTAGAATACTTCAAATAATTCTATCAATCAATTAATATCATTAGTTGAATTTGTTTCTTGGAAAAATTCCCACCAAAATCATTATGATCCCACCCTTGGGAGTTTTTTTAATTTTTTAAAAATGCCAAAATCTGCTCTAGAAGCCGCGAT